>NW_020954580.1:29166883-29213854 GCF_900497805.2 Vombatus ursinus
CCCCCCCCCTCCTCCTCCTCCTCCTCCTCCGCAGTTGGGGTTAAATGACTTGCCCAGGGTCACACAGCTAGTAGTGTCAAGTGTTTGGTCTCAGGCTGAATTTGAACTCAGATTCTCCTGACTTCAGGGCCGGGGCTCTATCCACTGCCCCTTCAAGGGTCTTCCTGTTGCTTTGTCATCTCCCTGTACACAGATATGCCAAGAGCCTATGTTTGTCACTGTCGGTAGCAGAAAGCAGAGGTACAGGCCCTCTGATGCTCATGATAGGATGTAGCCCTGGCCTGTTGGCCTGGGATTTCTTTGCCTTACCATACCCCAGTTGGTGGATAGGACCTTTCACCCAATGAAACCGTATACCTCTGGGGGAGCAACAGCAAGGTGGATACAGGTGATAACTTTTAGGGTTGTGTGTCTATGCCTTTTGCAAGGATTGTGCACACAAAAACTACCATGCCCGCCCATAACTTTGTCCCAACACTGCTGAGAACTCTTGACTGTTCCCAGAGTTATGCAATGACAGCAAACTGAGGAAAACCATTCATGTGTATACTAGGAATGCCAACTGTGGGTTGGATGGATGGTCAGTTAAAGTGAATGTGCAGTGATTTTGTGAGAAGTAAAATGTCGAAGTTGTAGGTTTTGGATGACAACTTCAAGGTGTGGTTATTTTTGTTTTTGTTTTTGTTTTTGTTATGGTTTCCCTCCTCCCTCCCCCACCAGCATGCCAAAATACTATTTTTATGCGGACAAATAAATAATGCACTATATAGAGAACCAAAGGATGCTATTTACTCAAAGCATTCCTCTTTTGGAAATTTCTTCTGAGGCATTTCATATGTCTTCCTTACAGGAAAATCAGGCTTCTTAGGTTTCTAGTGGCATCCCATCTTTCCCAAACAGTATTCACCTAGCCTGACCATGCAGTATTGTTCCTCTTCACCTACAGCTCTTGGAATCTCTATCTTCTTTCACTCAAGGCTCAGCTCAAGTGGTAGCTCCTAATCAAAGTGTTTTCAGGTGCTAAGAGGCTATGGATGCATCTCCCACTCTCTGAGTTTTTTGTATTTACCAGCTTTGGTTATAAACTCTGCCAGTGTAGTGACAACATCTGGAGTCCCTGTTGCTGGGGAGGCTGAAGCTGGTGGATCACATGGGTTCCGGAGTTCCAAGCTGCAGTGAGGTTGAAACCAAGCAGGTATCAGTACTGCCTGGCACAGATATGGTGAACTTGTAGGACTGGAGGGCCAACAGGCAGCCTAAAGAGGATTGAATTGGCTAAGATGGGAAACATGGAACAGGTTAAATTTTCTGTGTTAATCAGATTTGGGCATGTTGGTAGCTGATGCACTTCCAGCCTGGGTGAGATGGGGAAAACCAATCTCAAATAAAAAGATGTAAGGTTCTTGGGGGCTGAAACTATTTTTATTTTTTTTGTCTTTGGTTCCTAATACCAAGCACAATGCCTAGCATATAGTAGGGATCTCACAAATGGTTGTTGAATTACTTAACAAACTTGGTTCTGAATAACTATTGACTATTTCGGGAATCAAATCTCTCCTCAAATGTTTATCACTGAGGATAACAAAAAGATTTTACTGGAATCTCTGAAAGAAATTCCCAAAGAAGAGCTTCTAAGATGTTTTAAGCAATGGTAGGATCAATGAGAGTGAGCAAATAGTACAACTTAGGTAATTTCCTGGAAGGAGCTAAATCATTTGAACACATAATATTCTAAGCTATTTGTCTAAAAGAAAACATATGTGCATGCCTTGTGCCTTTGCTTATGCTTGGAATGCCATTGCTGTCATGTTTCTGTTGACATCTTCAAACTTCAACTTGATCTCACTAATTTAAAATTATCCTTACATGGACCTTATGAATCATTTTGTCCTGGCTGTGTTCAGGTTTATATGATAGATTACTGTTACCTAGGGGGTGGTGTGTAGTGCAAAAAACACTGAATTTTGGAGATCTAGGTTCAAATATGAGGTCTGACATTTTGCAACACTTTGACTATAGGTAAGTTATTTAATCTCTCTGTAATGAACTTTCGCATCTGTAAAATGAAGCTAATACCTGGCTAGCTGAGGACTGCTAAGCTGAAGCCACAGGGGCTGATGACCTTTACCATTCCCCAACGTTTCTCTGTCCTTTCTATTTGCCCTAGGTACACTTCTTTGGGATTGCCTGCCTTGTCAATAGGGGAGCTAGACTCAGTGCTTTGATTTCATCACATTTCTATTTTGGGCTCTAGTCTAAGGGGTCTTCCTCAGAAAAGGAGGAGGAAGTAAAATGTTACTTAGAGTACACATGTGAATTAGGTATGGAACAAGCAGTCTTGTTCCCACAAAAAAGGGGAAAACTAAATGATAAAGAATCATGGGATGATTAGTCAGTTGAGTTGCCTGCAATATTGTTAGGTGTTCTCTCTTAAGCACAAGAGAGGAAGCCAGCAAAAATTTCTGACAAAAGTTTAAATTGTTTCTATTGTGGGACATTTGCAGTAAGACTGCTCATTAATTATTTTACAATATACCTGCACTGAGTAAGTCCCTATATGTGCCAAGTGGATTCTTCCTTCCAGTGGTTTCTCCCTCTATGGGTGACTTTCTTCCTTTGACCACCCTGCTGCTGCCTCTGCTTTTGCTATTACTGCTTCAGGAACCAATAGCCAGCTGCTTGGGTGACCAGAAAGGGGGAAGTCCGCAATGACCTTTTGAGATCTAACAAGGTCCTGTACCAAAGGAAAGGAGAAACAAATATGAGGTGGCTCTATCCCACACATATGTTTGCCCTAGGCGAACTATGAGCTCGAGGCTGGGGTAGCCTGGTGGGAGTAGAGGAAGGAAGAGCATCCTCCCGAACAATTCTAGTGTCCTTCCATCTCTAGGCCATCAGAAAGAAAAAGCCTGAGAGGCAGAAATTTAGAAACCATCTAAACAGTAATCTATCATATAAACCTGAAAACAACCAGGACAAAATGATTCGTAAGGTCTACGTAAGGATAATCTTAAATTGGTGAGATCAAGTTGAAGTTTGAAGATGTCAACAGACACATGAGAGCGATGGTATTCCAAGCATAAGCAAAGGCACAAGGCATGCACATATGTTTTCTTTTAGACAAATAGCTTAGAATATTATGTATTCAAATGATTTAGCTCCTTCCAAGAAATTAGAAACCATCCAAGTTGATTAGGGGTGGAGATGGCTACATGACTGATCAGAAGCAGTCAGAGGATATCTGCACCTGCTCTGAAGTTGGAGAGTACTCTTCCTTTGTGCATCCCCGATGGGTTGTGCTCAAATTGCCTACTTAACCATACTCTTGTGACAAAAAGCCTTTGTAAATCTTAAGACATTTCTAAATGTGCATTACAATTTTGAAAAATCAGTTGTATCCTTCACCTTGTGGAATGTGAGCTTGGTAAGGACAAAGAGGGTGTGTGTGTGTGGGTGGGTGTGTGGGTGGGTGGGTGTGTGTTTTAATCTTTGCATTTCTACCACCCACCCACTACCTAACAAAGCATTCCTGGATGTAGTAGAACATTAATGAATATTTGAATGGAATTCAATGTTTGCTGCAAATTAAAATGTTTTTCTCCAAATTATCTCAAAGGTGATATTTTAATTATAACTGTTCTGGTCCTCTTTTTGTGAGTTGCATGAAGCTTATCTAAGATTCAGAATTGTAGGGGCAGCTAGATGGCACAGTGGGTAGAGCTCTGGCCTTAGAGTCAAAAGAACCCAAGTTCAAATCCGGTCTCAGACACGTAGCACACAACACTTACTAGCTGTGTGACCTTGGGAAAGTCACTTAACCCCGATTGCCTAGCCAAAAAAAAAAAAAAAAGATTCAGAATTGTGTCCACGGAAACATTTTAAACTTTTAACGACAAGAAACTTTCGCTGGCTCTGTCTCTTGTGCTTGAGAGAGAACATCTAACAATAATGCAGGCACCTCAAATGCCTATGCTTACGATCCCTCCTGGCTCAAAAGACATTTACTCTTCTTTTTTTCCTCCTTAAATCTTGAGCTTTTGAACAAAGGACCCTATTACACATCTGGCCAAATCGATGCTGCAGGTCTATATGTGTTAGCAGAGTGAGTCCAGTAGGCGCAGCTCATCAGGCATATGGTGGATACTGCTCCCTGAAACAGCCATCAGTGCAGCAGGACAGATTAATTTGTTGTGGGCGTGCTCTTGGGTACCACAGGGAAACCAGTCTTTTCCTAGTAAACACTTTTTTCTGGTTATCGAGTAATCATCTGAAGAGCATCCATGCACAAAGCATGCTTTCTGCCCCCTCTGCCCTATGGAGACCTACATTGAGATGCCTCATTAGTTCTCCTCCTCTGTTCTCTGTCTGTGCTTTGTTATCTCTGCCCTCTTGTCTCTGTAATAGGATGAATGTGCACTGCCCCTCGCTGCCTCCCTTCCTCTCTCTGTTCTCATACAGTGCTTTATGTTAGAAAGTCCTATCTTTGCAGTCTGATGTTTCATGACTGCAGTGGAAGGCACGCTGGATTTGGACCTGAGTTCAAACCTTGTCGCTGCCTCTTACTCCCTATGCAGCCTTGGGAAAGTCACTTTCTGAACCTCGGTTTTCTCGTATGTAAAATGGGAGGGAGAAGTGAACTAGGCGGCCTCAGGTCTCTTTCAGCTCTAAATCAATGATCTGCTGATGACATTATATGAAACATTTGCTATCTTATTTGAGTTCCAGGTGGAGGATTCTAAGATATATTAGTTTTTCTACTATATAAATATATAATAAATAAGTAAATAAAATATAATATAAAGGCATTCTTCCTCACCTTTATACTGACATATTAGGCTTATATACCTTCATATATTATACTTATGTACCTTTATACTTCATCATCATCACATCAGTCTCAGAGTTTTAGGGGAGGGGTTTAGTTTTGGCATTCCCTATTATTAGTGGTGGGCCAATGCCCGCCACTTATCTCTTAGCTTAAGTTCAATATTGGGATAAAACAAGGTACTTGGAAGTTATGGAATGGTTAACAAAAGGAGATTTACTTTGCCCTAAAATAACAAGGATGTGCAGCAATGATATGGTGGCATCTTTGGACACGGCTCCTCAATTCTCCACCTAGAATGCATTTAGTCGTCAGGATAGGATATTATGAATGAATTGGGTGGTCTTCAGGAATTTACCAAGTCAGAGGAGCCTCTGAGGGTGGGATTTTATGCTTTTGGGTGACCAGGAAGCAGTATGAAGGGAGGCATGAGGCAGTCAAGTCCCAGGGGCAGTTTTGCTAACTTTTGAGGAAAACTATTCTCTATAGCAGGAGGGAAGGACAAGGTATGAACCTTACCTGTGTTGTGGGGAAATTTTGATGGGTATTAGTCATATTGTATCTGTTCTTTCAATTCAACAAGCATTCATTAAGCTTCCATTATTAAGCAGTCAGATGCTGCCCTGTGCTGAATGAGAATGCAAAGATAAAAATGAAAACAGGTCTTGGCCTCAAGAAGCTTCTATTCTACTGAGGGGAAAATAGCCTACAGAGATAAAGCAATACAAAGGGAAAAAATTACTGCCTATTTTAGCATGGTATAACCTGCTCAATTAAAAAAAGGATTTAGGTTTAAGAATGCGTTAGCTTTCCTTGGATGTGTCCAAGAACTGCTGGCACAAGAGAATCTGTGGTTGATGGTCCCACTGCAGCATTTTTTCCTGATGTATAATGAATATTAAGAGGTCAGTTAACAGTAAGTCAAGGCTTACATGCCACCATTTAGGATACAAGCTTCCAGATGGTAACTGGGAGTCAGAAAACATGGATTTTAGTCCTGTAAAAGGAATTCATGAATCAAATGGCATCGTTAAGGTCGTAGAGTAAGAACTGGCCAGGACCCAAGAGACCGACTTGTTCCATCTTCTCATTTTACAGAGGTGAGTGGCTTGCCGAAGGTTACATAGGCTGTAAGTGACTGAGCAGTATTTAAACCTCAGTTATCCAACTCCAAATCCAGCACTCTTGGACAGAATGACCTCTCAGGCTTTCCGTTAGATAATTCTGCCATATGATGGGATCTCATAAGTGGAAGAATCCTCAGGCCCCTTATGGTCCAGGGGTTCTTAGCCTGGAGTTGTGAACTTATTTGTTAAAAGATAGCTTGATAACTCTCTCAGTATAATTGGCTTCATTTGTAATGCTTTATATTTTATTTTGATATTTAGAAACAACTTGCTAAGAAATCCACAGGCTTCACTAGACTACCAAAGGGTGGGGTCCATGACACCAAAGAGGTTAACAATCTTCTTGGGTCCCGTCCAACTCATACTAACCATGGGGCCTTGGATAAATGACTCAACTTTTTTGTTTCCTCATTCCCCTTCACGTGGGGACAGCAATACCTGGTTTCTTTACCTCATAGCTATCATAATAATCAAGGATGTTGCGTTTGTGGGCGTACTTTGAAAACTATTACACATAATATAAATGTATGGTGATATTATTAGAATTCCAGTTTTTCAAAACAGATAAATTGCCTGTCTTTTCCTGGGACTCTGTCGTTCCAATTCTAGGTAAATGATTAAAATACATTGATCACATGGGGTTTTATTGGGGTAGAAATGGAACATACATAGGAAGAAAGATTTGAATTTTTTGATTCACATAGTTGATTAGCCTTTTGAGTAATGGATTTTGAATCCATTGGAATGTACACCAGATTGATAAAAGATCTTTTCAATTTGAAAATTCCCTCAAATGATTCAGATGTTATCCATCTATGCCAGCCCGTCCCATGTGACTCTTGGCCATGTCCTGTTAGATTGCCCTTGGAAAGTCTACCCACCATGATGGAACAACTCTCGTTTCTCTTGACATCGAGAGGTTACCAGTAGAACTCTCTTTCTGCCTCAGCACATGACTAGTCCATCTTCTCTTCCTGTCCTAGAATTTCTTGAAGAAATATATATCTTTCATCAAATGAATTCCACGTGCCTTTGGGATACAAGGTCATATTTATCATTTGACTCTTTAGCATTCATTCTAAAAGAGAAGCTACCTCATTTTGCTGCCGACTTGGCATGCAACGTTGTCCAAATCATTTTCTGGATCCTTCACTCCTATGAAATGCGGATAATGTTCGATGTCTTCCTCACAGAATTGTTATGGGTATTAATCAGATCTTAGACCTAATTCTAGGGTGGAATAAGGTAAGTGAAATACGTCTCTTGAAAGTTAAATGCTCAGCTGTCCAAGATAAATTGCTACTTCCAAGAAGTCAACCAGCCTGCCTGGAGCAAGTAATTTAGTTCTAGTCAAGTTTTGCCATATTTGCAACAAATTACCTCTTCAGGGAGCCTAGAGGCCTGTCTGAAAGAAGTATCCTACCTGAAATAGGTGAGCCCTTATTTTCAAAGGGGAATATATTTTACTCACCTTGGCTCACTATGAAATCTGGCCTAACATTTGTGAGTTCATCAGGAGAAAGGTGAACGAAAAATGCAAAGTGAGGTTATTTGGGGTCACACCTGGAGAAGTTAATTAGACTCTGTAAGCCTGGTGATGTATGTCCCTTACATTCATTCCCTGAGAAATAAGTGATTCTAGTTTATGCTGCAGTTGTTTCTTTCTGTGTAGATGGCACCTTGTGCCTGAGTGTCTAGACGCTTCGTGCTTTGTTGAACAGTGCTCGTTAGCTTTATATCTCGAATTTTGGAAGTCACAGAATGGTGCTATTTTTGACTGAACCATAATTATTTTGACTACTGCTTTATTATGGAAGAAATTAATTTCTCGCAGAAACGGAAGTTAAGTAAAAGTTTCTGTAATGAAATATTGCACCAGTTAAGGTTAAATATGTAATTAATTTGGTTGTCTCTTGAACAACTATGTTAATTAAAAACCATTTGTTTGTGTTTTTTTTTTCTCCCCCCAACTTTATTGTTCCCAGGGTGAATTACTAGAATTTAAACGACAGTGGCAAGAGGAGGAAAGAACAAAAGCTCACCAACGTGAACAGAGGAGGTATAATTGGCTAATAAAGTAGGCCTTCTTGCTAAAATTAACTGCCTATAAAGTTTCCTTAATGCTTTAGGAAAATACCACAATAGGATGAAGCACATTTGGGGATTTTGTCTTGGCTTTTTCTACATTATTGATTTTTGCGTGTGTGGGTAATACCATCTGCAGAGCTATTGTGATCATGGGCCATAGTCGGTTTTCCAAGGTAGGTAGCCTGAGCTGACCCCTGGAGGGGTGTGTGTGTGTATCCAGGTAATATTTCACTGGAATGCCTTGTCTCATAGGACACACACTTTCTCTCCATGAGGCCTTTTGGGAAATAGCAATTCCCACTGTGTTACACATTCTACTTCAATATGATTGATTTAACCCCAGAACCAGAGGCCTCCAAATTCCAATGATAAATAAAACTTGCTCTTTCCTACTTTGACAAAGACCAAGCAAAAAGACCTAAGTGGATATCACAAATTCCAACAAGTTGTTTATTCTTATTTCTCATGAGGTAAGTATGCCATCAGTTTTTAGAGGCAGTGAGGTGTATTGTAGTGGATAGAGAACTGACCTTGGGGTTAAGAAGACCTGGGTTCAATTCCTGCCTCAGAAATATATTGACTGAGTAACCCGGGCAAGTCTTTTAACTTTTCAGTGGCTCAGGCAACAAATTACTTAGTCTTAAGACTGTAGTTTTTCATAGCAGGTACTGGTCTTCATTGGTAGATGAAATTGACTCACTTGGTCTTGCCTAAACCAATGAAGTCACAGATGAACATTTTAAAAAATATGCTTTTTTTTAAAAAAAGAGAGAGAAATATATGCTTTATTCTAGGTTTGTTAAACATTAGCACTTGGCCTGATTTAATTATTTACCACAAAACCCCCATTCCCAGACAAGTTGCCTCACCTGGAGGCCAAAAGTATTCTCTAGAAGTGGTCTGCTTAAATACAAATGGGTCACTTTCTGGGGTGGTTTTGGCACTTTCAGTCCATCAGGGTTTGCTTCATGCTGTGGAAGAACGTGGCTTTCGTGGTTGGAAATTGTGAATGTCTCCAGAAAGAGACAAATGAGTGGCAAGTCTTGGAATTCCTTATCTCATTAACCTTATTGTCACTGAAGTGAAAAAGGTGGAGAAAGAGGAAGAATGAGGGACTGGTTTAATTTTACAAATGGAAATGTCAAGAGCTGCTAAATGACCTTTATGTGGTGGGTACTGACAGCATTGGGAGGCAATACAATGTAATGATTTGTACACTGGACAGTGAGGCAGAGAAGTGGGTTTAAAATCCTGTCTCTGTGGGATTTTAAGAACCCTGTAGGTTCTTAGTGGCTGTGTGACACTGGGCAAATCACTTACCTTCTCTAAGTCTCAGTTTTGCCATCTGTAAAATGGGACAATATCTAGATTATTCCAGAGTTGTTCTGAAGATCAGATGAGATAGTGTATGTAAAATGTTCTGCAAACCTAAAAAAAAAAAAATTTTTATCAGCTGTGATTATCATTAGAACTGGATTTTCATATTCTTTCTATGAGACTAAAAGTATCTCAAATATGAAAACTAATAATAAAGGTTTATTGTCTAATTTAAGGATAAATGGATGTTGCCATATTGGCACCAGGGACCTATTATTTTATTCATGAGACAGACCGATGCAGTGGATTGCCTCTTAGCCCAATACCAGACATATCTAATCAGTTCAATCAAATTTCTCTTAGCTATATTTCATTTTCTTGCAAAAGGACTTTCTATTGGGAAACCCATTATTGTATTTCTTATATAACAGCTTCTGGTAGTTCCTGTATTTCTCCTGGATGCTCTGAGGATTAATTGGATTGTGCCTGAGGGGCCTTTAAGCTCCTTAGAGAAAGTGGTCAAGCTTTTAGTAGGCAGGCTCCATTTCTATGGACCTGGCCTTCAAAGGGGAATCTTATTAAAAAGAAAAAAAAAAAAAAAGAAATGCCTTATCAGTGATGGGAATGTACATCTGTGTATTTTGGTAACCCAGGCTTTGGTTCTTTTAATTCATTTTCTGTGCTGTTGAATACTCTCCCTGTTGGGTCTCAGAGTGGATTTCTCTCCCTCACCATTCTTCTCTTTGCACTGGTTATAATTAAATCCTGCATCCAAATTTAATCCATAAAGAGATCCTCTAGAATAACAAACCCAGCCTCTGGTTTTTTAAACAGCTGATCTCGTCATTAAAGTATATTTCATACCACTGGGCCTCATTACTGGAGCTTAAGAAATTGCCACGTCTCCACTCTTTATTGCAATAGTGAAAGCTGGATGCAGTATATCTGGAGAGGACCCAAGGAAAGGTTTTTCCTGGGGTATAATTTTATTAGAGTCAAAAAGGACAGTTGCTGTCTCCCTGTTAGAGGCTCACATGGAAGAAACCTTAGACCTGAGTTCCAGGATGGAGACCTCTGGGGGGTTCTCCAAACCCTTTTAGAGTGAATTCCATAATGAGCTCATCTGACACCTGAGCCTGACACTCTTGTGACACTGTGATTCAGAGGGAGTGGAGTACAAGTTCCAGAGAGAAAAGACTGAACAAGAATGAGGGACTCAAATGGAACCAACTAGGGACCAAGGTGAAATCTATTAATTGCCTGAATCTTCAAAAATTGCCCCCAATTTTTTTTTTTTTTACCAAAAATTACCAAAACAAATTTTTTTTTTACTCATCTTTATAAAAAAATTTAGGAAACCAATGTGAACTATGACAGTGCTTATGTATTTTTGAACACTATTAAAATAAATCTCCATTGAAGTCTTCCTCTGATGTGTTATGGAAGTGATCCTGAATTCTCAGACCCAACTTTCTAAAGTAAATATTTGAATTTTATTATTTTTAATTTTGTACTTTGTTCAATGAACAAAAATCTATTTTCTCTCCTCTACTCTCTCCTCCCTCCCAATGGAAAAGAAAAAAGAAAAAATGATGCCCTTATAACAAAAAATATGTAGTCAAGAAAGACAAATTCCTGCATTGGCAACGTTCAAAATATGTCTGTTTATGCACCTTGAGTGCATTACCTCTCTGTCAAGAGGAGAGTGATTTATCATCAGCCCTCTGGAATCATGATTGGTCATTGTGTTGATCAGAGTTCTTAAGTTAGTATTTTTTATATAAATTGTCCTCCTGGTTCTAATTACTTTATTCTACCTCGGTTCATAGACATCATCTTAGATTTCTCTGAAATGGTCTCTTTTGGCATTTCTTATGGCAAATTAGTATTACATTACATTTATATCATAATTTGTTCAACCATTCCATAATTGATGGGCAGCCTCTTAGTTTTCAGCTCTTTCCCACTTAGAAAAAGGGCTAATATAGATATTTTGTATGTATCAGTCCCTTTCCTCTTTCTTTGATCCCTCTGGGGTAGAGGCCTGTCAGTGTTATCTCTGGGTCAAAGAGTTTGAACAATTCTGTGACTTTGAGTGGTCCTGGGTTCTTGAAGGCTAGGCAAAGGAAGTATAAACTCAATTAGGCACTGCCAAGCAGGGAAATTTTTTCACACACAGGCCTGGCAATGGCCCCAGGTAAGTTTGGGGAGGCTCATTACTATCATGTTGGCCATCAGGTGATGAATTTTTATTTTTTGTAAACATGGAGTACCCATAATAACAAAATTATGGATCTTTTGATCAACAGCGATTTCATAAAGGCCTACTTTGTTGTAGGCTCTGTGAACCGCTGGGGATATGACAAAAGAAAAATAATCAAAAAGATTACATTCCAATGTATTGAATGTGTTAAAGTGAAATGCCAAGATATTTTCTGAACCCAATGATTTATTCAGTTCAAATCCCTGATGAGGTTTAAGATGTTTTTCTTACATTCATAATTTATTTTGTATGTATTTCATATATAATAACAAATATTGTCTTGCCTGATAGAACATAGTAGAATGTCAGCTTCTTAATTAAGGGCAGGGGCTGTTTCATTTTTGTCTCTGTATCTCCTGTGCTTAGCACAGACCTTGGCATATAGTAGGTGCTTAATAAATACTTGTTGATTGATTCGTTACCTTATACTGAGCAGAGGCACCGCGTGCTCTTACTATCCAGAGAAAGATTCTATAATTACAAGAAGAACCCAGCTTCTTAATTAACAAGTATTTTTAGCCCTTACTAGACAATTCTTCCTCTGAAAGATTATACTTTCTTTTTTGTACTTCTCTAATGTGAGCATTGTACGTGGACTGCTGCCCCTGAGTGGTCAGACTAGTGTGTTTTTCATAGTTTGAGAAGAATGAATTTAGAAAAAAAGGAAATGTGTCATGAAAAGTGTACTGTAGTTGAAACGAGGGGACCTAGCACAGCTGCTTACCACCTGTGGGTCTGAGTTTTCTCCTCCATAAAACCAAGATCACCAAGACTAGGTGATCACTAAAGCCTTTTATAGGTCTAAATCTATAATCCTATGAGTCCTGCCATATAGATGAGCCCTTACCCTTCCCAAATACTGTTTTTATGATTCATGTTGCTTTTTAGAAACCAGACTAGTCTGTGAGTGACTGTGCAGCTTGGGGGCGTGGGTGGGGTTGGAATAAAATTACCAAAAAAAACCCCTAAGTACAGGATCAGAAATATCATTAACTATGGTAATATCAGCTTTGGTTCCTGAAGAGATGTATGTGCCATTTGTCATCCTTCTAGGTCTCTAGGCTTATTTAATAATGTACTACTTATTCTTTCCTTATGGGGGGGAATGGACTATGAAAAATTCCTTAAATATCAACCATTTTAGCTAAATTACACTCACTAAAGTGATAATGAGTTTTAGGAGGTCCTAAAAATATAGTGTTTTCTAATACTAAAAATGCAAGTCACCATGGTATCATGGAACATCAGAAATCTACGAATAGATAACTATAATCCAGAGACAAAAGAACCATTTGCAAACAAACTATGGTCCAGGGACAGCTGGTCAGCACAGCGCTAATCAAAACCACGTCTTCTTTTCTTCAGCAGGGCCTTAAGTTCTCTGAAAAATGACTTGGACATTGATTTGGCCACCATGAAGTCATTTGGGAGCTCAAAGCTCCCATATCTTCATTGAGGCATTGGCATTGGCATCCACTTTGACAAACATCTCACTTAAAAAAACTAACACAGACACACACACGCGCACACATATATATGTATATATACACACATATATACATATACGTGTATGTATATGTGTATGTAAGTATATGTATATATGTATACATACATATACACATACACACATATGGATATGTATGTATATACATACAATATACATGGATATGTACATGCATATATACACACAAATTTTTATATCTATATATCTTTATATACCTATATGTTCATATATATTTTATATATATATATATATATTTGTAATTTTTAAAGTTTGCAAATCATTTTGCATTTTGTCCTCTCATTTGAACCTCACAGCAACCCTATGGTTTAGGTGCTATTATTATCCCCATTTTAGAGATGGGGAAACTGAAACTGACAGAGGTTGGTTGACTTGCCCAAGGTCACACAACTAATAAGTGTCTGAGGCTGGATTTGAACTCAGGTCTTCGTGAGTTTAAATCCTACATTCTACCTCCCATCTGCCTGCCTTCCATACATGTTTGGGAATGATGCTGGTGACTTGACTTTTCCCCCAAGGCTTTTGTATCATCAGGTCCCTATTAAAATGCCTTAGTGTCTCCCTTCCCCTTTCTCCTTTTCTTGTCTTTAGTCGACTTTAAAACTATAATCCAGAATTAGCCCACATCTATGGTACTTTGAACAAAATGGTAACATAAACTTCTTTTGGAAGGTCTCCAATAGTCATGAGAACTCAAAATGACTATGAAGGAGTTGGTGATATAAAATTCTGGTCATACTAAGAGTTAAAGTTGTAGACTATTCCTACTAAGAGGAATACTTTGTTCCCATCATGTACTTAGTTTTGGGTTTTTTTTTAAATAAAATTTCTTTTGCAAACAAGGAAATAAAATTTAGTAAAGTTAGCCTTTTTGATAGAAAAACTTTACAGATGGACTAGTAGCTTTTTAAAAGAAAAAAAAAGCTACTCTTTGAAGTTCTGGCTTGAGGCACCTCAACTTTATGACAGCCTCATGCATTTGAGATAACAAAGTCCTTACATCTGGGTGGTCAAGTCATATCATAAAAGTTGTTCCATTTCCAGTAGCTGACTTGAGGATCTCATAATAATAACTAGCATTTATATAACACTTTGAAGTTTGCAAAGTGCTTTGGTATGTTATCTCATTTGTAGGGATAGGTAGGTATTATTGTTATACCCATTTTTCAGATGAGGAAACTGAGACACTCAAGTGAAATGTCCAGGGTCACAAAGCTAGTAAGTGTCTGAGGTGGGATTCCAACTCAGGTCTTCTTAACATCCAGAACTCCATGTACTTTGCCCACCTCACTGCCTTGTATCAATTAAAAGTACCCTGTTACTAAAGATTGTGCTAAAGAATACTAAGATCCCACATACTGCTTTCATTCCCTTGGTCCCATGCATTACTTGAGTAAGGCATAGCATGATATTGGCTTTAAGTTCTGAAATATCTCATGTATTCTAGGGAGAAACAGCTGGGAAAGCCGATGCCTGTTTGTTCTACAGCCATTCCTAGGCTTCTCCTCTTCCTTCTTACGCATCCCTTTTCTGTCTCTCATCAGAGCCCTTCTCCTTGGAGACCACTCCTGAAGGCACCACTGATTTGGGGCCAAAGGAGGAGTGTCTCTCTCTGTTGCTGTATTGACAACCCCCGCCTCCCCAGAAGTTGTTCTGTTCAGTTCAGTACTCAGTTCAGTTTCCACTGTCTTTCCAACTTTTGGTCTCTGCCAAGGCTGACCCCATCTGTTGCCTCTTGTCCTCGGACAACCCCTGGGGTTCCCGCTTAGCAATGCAGTGCCCCCGAGGGGTAAGATATAGCTGTCTCTGCAGTATTATTGCTGTGCTGGAGTTGGGGGTAGGAATACCACAAGCTGGCTGGAGTGTAAAACTCAGCATTTGTGCCCTGGTGCTCGGAGCCAAGATTGGCACCGATTCCAGTGTATGGGTCTGTTATCAGCATGTCAGGATGGTTTATGTGGAAATCCTAAGCTAGGGGGAAAAAAGCAATCTGTATGGTTGGTTCACATAGCACATTAGGTTTTCAAAAATCTCCCAAGGCTGCAGCAGGCCTTCCACTAACTTGCATTTTTCTTTGTTTTTAAGGGTAAATAATGCTTTTCTGGACCGGATAGAAGGCAAAAGTCAACCAAGTGGCCTCCACCAGTTTGGAGGCTTTGGAAATATGAATTGTGGTAAAGGCTGGGTGAGTTTCTTTTTACTCTTCCCCCCCCCAAAAAAAAATCATCTTTCAGAGTTGAGTTAAAACAATGAGAATTTGTTAAAAAAAAATGTAGTCCTCTCTCTAGGTATTACTCGGCATTCTGCGATGGGCAGTCAGCCAGTGTGAAGTGTGATTACTATAAATTCCACAATAGCTTCTGAGGGAAAAGAAGAGGGATAAAAGGGCCTGTTTTCAGCACTGACTTATCAAAATGAAAAATGACACCTGCCCTTCATTCTCAGCTTGATTGCCTTGAATACAGGATTGTTTTTTTTTTTTTTTCATCACCCAGTGTCCAGAACTAAAACAAAAATAAATGAACTTTTAAAAGAATGTTTTGGGAAGATTTTCATGCAGAGATAACTGGTCAAACAGAATGATCCAGGAACACAGTCTTTCAGGGAAAATGAATATTCGAAGGAATAGTTATTCCATTTACTTTTTTAACAACAAACTGCTATTGAGAAACCTCCTACCGTGTACAACTTAAAAACGAAAAGTATTCTCAAAGATCCTAGGAAAGAAAAGTCTGGAGCCTTTGTCACAATGTATGTTTCACATATAGGTGGCATGAGGAATGAAGGTGCTTAAGCCCCAGTAAGGCTTGGTGTATGGTGATGTGAATCGGGTTAATACCTTGCAAATGGGCCCAGACATATTTGGACTGGCTCTGAAAATTTCAATGAACCCCTAAGTTAACAAATGTATTTGCTCAAAGGATGGCACTGAGGAAAATAGAAATCTGCGAAGAGGATGGGAGATGATAAAGTTGTTGCAGAGTTAGATGAACTGGAAAATCGAGAGAAAAATCAAACTTAAATGAATATTTGAAGGAGGAAAGTCATTATTTTGAGACAGCTTTATCTGTTAGAGGTGAAGGCAACCTTGGAGGAATGAGATTGGGTCTTATAGGCTTATGGATTATGTTAAAAGTATGCTTATTTGGGGAAAATTCAGGTAAGCAAAATAAATTTCTATGTTTTGCATGTTATTTGTGCATCCCAGTACATAAAAACATATGCACACAGGAAGACTGTCATGTGTTAGCCTGTGGCCTTTGGATTGGTCAAGAAAGAGAAAGAAGGAAGCAACTTCCTTTCTTATGTTGTATTTTCTATCTTCTTCCTAGGTTTGGGAGTTAGATTTTTTCTTTCCTTATTTATTAGATCTTTTTTTTTTAAACTGGGACAATTAACTCTTTTGTCTAGGGTAGTTTTCATTTGCTACTGTTTGTTCTTCGTTCTTGAAGAGGACCATGACATCAGGAAGGTGATGCCATGACACGCAAGTGATTTGAATTTAAGTGAGGGAGGACTGTGCAAAGTCACCAGCCTCACTTTCTCCTCCGGAGCCATCTGGGTCCAGTGGCCAGATGTGGATCAGGACAACTGGAGATGGCCAAGGATGCAGTGCCTTTTCAGGCTAAGTTTCTTGAAATTTAGCTCAGGAAAACTAGGCTTTGATAAAGCCCATTGGGATTCAAATGGAGCTACTTGACTATGCCTTTAAACCCAAATCACTCTGGCTTTCATTGACTAATAATAGGCCCCAGCCCAAGCCTCACTAGCTCATTGTTTAGGTTTTGATGGCTTTCAGTGAATGTAAATAGCAATTGTTTCTGTGTCTTCTCTTCCCATATCTCTTCTTCTGAGGAGGCAAACTAGGCCATCTTTTACCTCAATCCTAACCTAGCCTTTAACTACTGAATGGGTGTTGCCTCAGACAGACTTGGACCTGGGAAAAACCTTAGCTTAAAAAGAGGTCTTTTTAAGGTCTCCCACTGTGTCTGGGGCCATCACCAGTCGGCCTGACCTATGTCTTGCCACTGGACCCGAGACTCTGGAGAAGAGAGTGTGGCTGATGACTTCTCACAACTCTGCCTCACTTAAATCCAGTTTACTTAGAGGTCAAGACCTCACCGTCCTGATGTCATTGGTCCTCTTGGAGACGAATGAACAACAATAGCTCCTAGTTCCAAGAGGGAAAATCAGGGGATACTTCGAGATGTCTGGGATGGCTAAGAAATGCAGTTCAAACTAATAAAATAACACCGTCATCATGAAGAACCATGAATTTGGGGTCTTGATTCACCACTATTTCTGTCATCTTAGCCAAGTGCCTTGCTTTCACCCATGCTAAAATGAGGCAAAAGGTCTAGCCATCTCACCAAGGAATGAGCAATCCCATCATTTGGAGGAGAGGTGCAATATAAATCCATGGAGGATGCTTAGCAGAAAAAAAAATGCCAACAGGGAAGCTATAGTTATTATAGAAGGCCTCCTCTTTCAAGGCTAGATGCATCACTGGGTCATGGAAGCAAATGACTTGGTATATCATTAAAATGCAAGTCCTTGGTGTTGGCTCAGTTTTGTGTATTTTGGGTGAATGCAGAAATAAAGTTGGGGACTATTTTTTGTCTCTGTATCCCTAGCACTTGGCACAGTGACTATCGCATAATGGATACTTATTAAATGCTTCTTGATTTGTTTGTTTGTTTTTTTTTTTAATTAGACCAGATGCCCTTGTCTATTACATCAGCCAGGGTGTTTTAGAGAAATTGGAAAGCAGCATGATGTTAGGAGGACCTGGATTCAAATTCTGTCCCAGTCAGTGTGTGATCTCGAATAAATCACTTAATTCTCTGGGCCTCACTTTCATCACCTATAACATGATGAAGTCGGGCTTTTTTTTCCCCTAGCTCTAAATTGGTGTTCCTATGATTCTTGTGTACATTTCCCATTTCCCATTTCCCCAGACTTGGTTCCCATTCTTCTTTTAGTATTTAGATAGTAAATTCCTCCAATGGCAGAAAAGCAGCTTAACTTAGTTGTTGAGTTTTTTGTTTTTTGTTTTTTTTAATGCTATCTGTCCCAGCACTATTATTATGGTAAGTAATGAAGAATAAATAAAAAGTGAGACTATTTTGTAGAGCATTTAGATCTATAATGCCAGGAATTCCAAGTGAAGGTCACACCTCCCCGTGGTGATGTCAGGAGAAAAATTGCTGAGATTTCCTATTCAATGTTGCTGAATGACAATGATTTAAAACCCAAATCCAGCCAAGTTTAAGATACATTTTATCAGCTTTTCAAAAGGAATCCTTCCCCACTCCCATCCCCACCCCACTCCCCTCCCATGCCAATTAATTTATTTCACAATGACTCATGTTACTGGTGTACTAATCTCCAGATTGGTGGATTTTTTTAAGCTTTAAAAATAGCATAGAATCAAAAGCTAATTATCAAACTCTACTTTTTCCCCATGAGATATTAAAAAATGAGTATAATTAAATATGAAATTTCATTCAGTCAACACAAATGCATTGCGTGTGTTATATGTAGGTTGCTGTTCTTAGCATTGTAGTGGTAGAAATGTGTTTTGTTGTTCAGTTGTGTCCAACTCTTTGTGACTCCATTTGAGATTTTCTTGGCAGAGATACTGGAGAGGTTTGCCATTTTCTTCTCCAGCTCATTTTATAGATCAGGAAACTGAGGCAAACAGGTTAAGTGACTTGCCCAGGGTCATACACCTACTAAGTGTCTGAGGAAGGATTAGAACCCAGGGAGATGAGTCTTCCTGATTTCAGGCTGGGCACTCTAGCCACTGCCCCATGTAGCTGCCCTAGAAATAAGTAAAAATTGAATAAATATGAATACAAGACCTAGTCCCTTTCCTTAAAGAGCTTCTAGTCTATTTGGAGGAAATGGGCTATATGCAGAAAAGAGCAGGTGATTAAGTGTCACACCCCTTGGAACTCCTTTTTTCTACCCTTCCTCATGCCTGGGAGGAATTCTACCTGTTCTCCAAACCTAGATGCATCCTTCCTCCAGGAAGCCCTCTCAGATTTCCTCAACCAGAAGTGATCTCTCCTCAATTTTAATAATCATATCCCATTATACCCTTCTTAGGAACACACTACAACTTGCGTTGTTATTTGTGTTTATTATTTTAAAGGCTATATGACATGTTGGGTAGAGAATGCTGGCCTTGGAGTCAGGAGACCTGGGTTCATACTCACTAGCTGTATGACCTTGGGCAAATCACGCCATCTCTCTGTTTCTCAGTTTCCTCAACTGTAAAATGAGAGCATTAGACTGAATGGCCAGGGAAGGTCCCTTTCAACTCTGGATCCTAGGATATTATGGTCCTTCTATGAAAAGGCTGTCCTTGCAGCCAGGAAGACAAGGATGGGTTTAGTTCCTGCCACTGACATAATTAATGATGATGATGATGATGATGATAGCTAACATTTATATAATGCTTACTATATGCCAGGCCCTGTGCCAAGCCCTTTACAATTATTAATTTCATTTGATCCTCACAACAACCCTGGAAGGTAGGGGCTACTTATAACCCCTATTTTGCAGATGAGGAAACTGAGGCAAATAGAAGTTAAGTGACTTGCTCAGAGTCACACAGCTAGTAAAAGTCTGAGGTAGGCTTTGAACTCGGGACTTCTGGACGCTAGGCCCAGCACTCTGTCTACTTTGCTACCCAGTTGTCCATATATCATCTGGGTGACTGTAGGTAAGTCATTTCCCCTACCCCTAACACCCTAAGACTGTAAGATGAGAACAGCACAGGGAGTAGAGCACTAGGTGTCAGGAAGATTGGAGTTAAAACTGACCTCAGATGCTTCCTAGCTGTATGACCCTGGGCCAATCCCTTCCCCTCTGTCTGCCTCAGTTTCCTCATCTGTAAAATGGGTATTATAATACCATCTACTTCTCAGAGTTGTTGTAAGTATCAACTGAGATAACATTTGCGTAGCTCTTAGCACAATGCCTGGCGCATAGTAGGTGCTTACTGAATTTTCTGCCTCTCTCCCACTGTAAGTTGCAGTCCAGTTACCTGTGTGCATGGATATGGAATTCTCTTTTGCCAGGCATTCCCTGCAAATAAAATCACAGGTCCAAACCCGTGAGCAAAAATCATTTGTATATTTGTCTTATTACCACTATTGTACTCAGCTTATCAAGTTCAAGGTCTGTGTGTTCATTCAGCAGCAGTACCCCATAACCTTACGTGTAGTAGAAACTCAGCAAACATTTCAGTTGAGCTCTCTACCTCTATTTGGGAGAAGCATATGGTTCAAAGATCACACAAGGCTGTCCTCCTATTTCGAGGTTCTATACCTAAACCTTACCTGGTGCGATTTTCAAAGTCACACACACACACACACACACATCTGTCCAATAAATTTCAGAATGCTCCCTTCTTTTGATATTCTTCAAATAAAAGACCAAATTATTATGACCTAATGTATTCAAGCAGTATTTTCATTCAAATTGTGCTGCTCTGTGCTGAGTGTGCCAAAGTCCTCACTATAGCTGTGTGTAACAGTATTTGTTTGGGCACACTGTTATTTATGAACCATGTTTGACTATCTCTGAGAACACAGCATGCTAGGTGTCACTCAACAAGCTATTAGTATGTCTGCTGATAAACCATTGGGTGAATCAAATGCAACTAGACTAGAAAATTAAATCCTTTCACTGGTACTTTACATAATTAAAAATAATTATTTAAAGCTGATGAAGTAATAGGGAGATTTCAAACCAGTCCCTTTCTTTTGAGGGGCTTCCTTCACCTTGGACTACAATGACTATGAATTTTGTTTTGCTGCTTGAGGTAATTTTCTTTCCTTTTCTTTTTTCTTTCAGGGTATTTGAGATATTCTGCACTTTCATCCAGCCTTAGTCAACTGACCTTGAAAAAGCCCTGGGGATATTTTTTTTCTTCTAATGCAGTCTTGTTCAGCTCCATTGTGATTTTGTTTTTTTACTCTGGCTTCTGCATCACCCCCACTTCAGTAAGCAATCTGCAATGACCAGTCTGTCCCTTGCATTATGTATGGGTATTTTCAGCAGTTGATTAGCAAGCTCATATTTAATCTTTAATGACAGTGAAATGTTTCATTATTTTTGTAATTTGTTTTGCCTCTTGTCAGAAGTATAATTATAGCAACCTTAGTGATCTAGAGGAATGGAAGATAGAAAATATTTGCCCTGTTGCCGGTACTTAAAGCCACGAGGGGAGCAGGGATTTTTGTATATTCATCCAAATTTGGGGTTGGCTTATAGAAGTTCCTAGAATCTTTAGGGTTTTATAATTCATTCTTTTTTTATCTTAGCTAAAGAACTCATACAATAGAAAATTAAGCATATTTTAATGTCTTTTTATTGAAATTTATTAATAAAATGTTAACTGTCTCAGAAATAGTTTTTTTAAAAAAATTATTGATGCCTTTATATCAGCCAATTAAAGAAAATGGTCATTTTCTGTATTCTCTTATGAATATTGTCTAGATTAGATGTAATGCTGTTGTTCTAGAGCTACTATCCCAGCTCCTCCTTAAGTTGATGAATCGGGTCCCCAAAACCTTGGCTACTAAATTCCCTTAGGGGTCCTTGGAGTATCCCTGAGGGGTTAACAAACTGTATTTTCTAATACAGTATATCTCATGAGCCCCATCAGTGTGCTTTTTCTCAAGATTATCAGTTGAGGATCAATTTAGTCAGCTAGCCTGAAGTAGCATCTAGAAAAGGGTATCTACTAACATAGTGCAGTTAGTACAAAATATCCCCCAAATAAATGTTTGTTCTACCCTCTCTCATCAGTGCAAACAGAGCCCAGATGAAAGTGGACTTGAGATTATAGAAAGCACATGTGGTAAAGAGGCAACTCTTAGCTCCTGGTTGATAGAAATCTTTTTTATCTCTTCATTGGGCTCTCATGAAGTTCTTTCATAGGCTTTTTTATTGGGCTTCTTGTAGAACCATGAATCTACAACCAGTCTCTCAATGTAGATACTGTTATCACCTGATCTAGGGACTCCTGTAGGATACCAGTAGGAACTTAAGAAATCCCAAATCCTTCAAAGCTGGAAAAGCCATTCTTGGGTCAAAAACGTGAAGAGGAATAGAGGGGACAGAAATGGAAGTAGTCTATACTCTCTTTCCTGTCCTCCTAGGTAACCCCTTAGGAGGTTTACCTGGAATGAACTAGGCTTCTTCAAATCTTACAGGAATCTGAATTCTAGGATGACTTTGCAGCTTGAAATTTTAGAGATGGACCTCTAGGGTATGACCAAATTTCTCTGACTTCTCCAAATATGATTGCTGTGAAACATTGCTCCATTTCCAAGACCTTTTCATACATAGTCTAAAACCTGTAGTTAAATGAAAAGAAATGCAGGGGAAGGTGGCCTAGTCATTCCAGATCTTAAATTGTATTATAAAGCAGCAATCATCAAAACTGCTTGGTACTGGCTAAGAAATAGAGTGGTGGATCAGTGGAATAGGTTAAATATGCAAAACACAGAAGTCAATGACTATAGTAATCTATTATTTGATAAACCCAAAGACGCCAGATTCTGGGATAAGAACTCACTCTTTGAAAAAAACTGCTGGGAAAACTGGAAAAGAGTATGGCAGAAACTAGGCATAGACCAAAATCTCACACCATATACCAAAATAAAGTCAAAATGGGTTCATGATTTAGATATAAAGGCTGATACTATAAGCAAACTGGGAGAGCAAGGAATAGTTTACCTGTGATATCTATGGAGAACAGAAGAATTCATGAACAAATAGGAGATAGAGAACATTATGAAAAGTAAAGTAGATAATTTTGATTACATTAAATTGAAAAGTTTTTGCACAAAGTCAATGCAACTAAGATTAGAAGGAAGGTAGAAATATGGGAAAGAATTTTTACAACCAGTGTCTCTGATAAGGGCCTCATTTCTAAAATATATAGAGAATAAAGTCAAATTTATAAGAATACAAGCCATTCCCCAATTGATAAATGGTCAAAGGATATGAACAGACAGTTCTCAGATGAAGAAATTAAAGCCATCTATAGTCACATGAAAAAATGCTCTAAATCACCATTGATTAGGGAAATGTAAATCAAAACAACTCTGAGGTACCACATTATACCTTTCAGATTGGCCAACATGACAAAACAGGAAAATGATAAATGTTGGAGAGAATGTGGTAAAATTGGAACACTGATGCATTGTTAGTGGAGTTGTGAAATGATCCAACCATTTTGGAGAGCAATTTGGAACTATGCCCAAAGGGCTATAAAAATGTGCATACCCTTTGGCCCAGCAATAGCACTTCTAGGGCTATATCCCAAAGAGATCACACAAACAGGAAAAGGACCCACATGTACAAAAATATTCATAGCAGCTCTTTGTGGTGGCAAAAAATTGGAAATTGAGAGGATGCCCATCAATTGGGTAATGGCTGAGCAAGTCGTGGTACATGAATGTGATGGAATACTATTATGCTATAAGAAATGATGAGCGGGCAGACTTCAGAAAAACCTGGAAAGACTTGTATGGTCTGATGCCAAGTGAAGTGAGCAGAACCAAGAGAACATTGTACACAATAACAGCCACGTTGTGTGATGACTAATATTGATAAACTTAACCCTTCCTGACAATACAAGGATCTAAGACATCTCCAGAAGCCTTGTGATGAAAATGCTATCCACATCCAAAGAAAGAACTATGGAAGTTGACTTGTTATTTTTTTTCTCTTCTGTTGAGTTTTGTTTCCTCTTTCTGATGGTTCCTCCTATTGGTTTTAATTTTTACTTACAACATCACTAATGTGAACATATGTTTAACGTGAATGTAAATGTACAGCCTATATCAGATTGTGTGCCATCTTGGGGAGGGTGGTAGGGAGGAAGGGGGAGAAAAATTTTAAACTCAAAAACATATGGAAGTGATTATTGATAAATCAAAATAAATTAATTAAAGCCTATAGTTAATTGATTTGAAGTAAAGTCAATGATAGAGATTGGTTTCATCTAGTTAAAGTCCCGTTTTCTTATTACTTTAAATGGACTAGGGATGACTTGATTAATTTGCTTAGTCGATGCCCCACCATTACTTACTATATATGGACTTGACCTACGGCTTTATTGTTATCTGTGTTTGCTTCCATTTTGATTTAGTGATATTAAATGATGGTGCTGGTAGTGCCAGTGCCCATTCTGCTCCCAACCCCTCTCATCAAATCTGATCATGTAGGACTTCTGTTTCTACAGCTTGAGTTGCTCTCTGGTTTGTGGATGGTACTAACTGTTTTAATGCAAACCTAGATGGACTTACTGTCATGAACTCAGGCAAGCTCTCCCAGTCAACTCTTAAATATTGTGCATTTGAACCAATGTTTATTGAAATTAGGGTGGATGAGTCTTTTATTTCAATTCTATAGATTTTCCATGAGAGGTAGTCTTGCGTAGTGGATAGAGACCTGGCCTTAGAATCAGGAAGACCTGATTTTAAGTCCTGCTTCCAATATGTGCTAGGTGCATGACTGTGAGTGAGTCACTTAACCTCTTAGTGCCCAGGCAGCTTCATAAGACTATACTGACAGGTACTTATTTGGGAGGAATTTTAAACTGGGAGTTCCTCCTACTGAAATCAAAGATATTACAGCAACAACAACAAAATTCTTCCATATCCAACATTAAAATTCCGGTCTTATGGGGGGAGGGAAGCAGCTAGGTGGCACAGTGAATAGAGTGCCAGGCTTGGAGTCAGGAAAACTCATCTTTCTGAGTTCAAAATCTGGTCTCAGATACTTCCTAGTTATGTGACTCTGGGCAAGTCACTTAATACTGTTTGCCTCAGTTTCCTCCTCTGGAAAATGACTTAAGAAGAAAATGGCAACCTACTCCAGTATCTCTGCTAAGAAAACCCCTAATAAGTTCTTGAAGAGTCAGACACAACTGAAAAATGACTCAACAACAACAACAAAAAATCTTATAGGGAGAATAACTCACTTTACTAGCAAGTAATGTAAGCTTCTTGAGGGCAGATCTAGTTTCATTTCTGTTTTTATGTCCCCACTTCCTAGGACAATGCATGGCACAAAGCAGATTTATAATAAATCCTTGGTGATTAGCTTGACCTGGAGCACTCTAGAACTGTGCCTGGCAGAATGGTATGACAAAGCACTGGACTCAGACATGAGTTAGAATCCTGGGTATATTCCTTACTATCAGGCTGCCTAACTTTTGAGCCTTGGTTTCCGCATCTTTAAAATGGGGTCATAAGCATCAAGTTAGGTTTTTGTGTTAAGTACTTTCCAACTCCTTGTTCATATCTTGCTCATATCCTTGCTCCATCACTGCTTAAACATTTGGATTGAGTTTATACTGTTCTATTAATAATTTAAGAGATCTATGATGCCAGCTACTCTATTGAAATAATAATTATTCTTTAAAAAAAATCTCTGCATGTAAAGAAATAGTTCAAATTCCTGCCCAAAACACACAGTCCTAACAACTATTGAGGACATGGGGACAGGAGAAGGGCAGAGGGGAAAGGGCAGTGCCAAAGTAATCACCAGGAACAGAATGTATATAGGCAAAGCTCTCGGGACAAAAAAGGCAGCTGTTCTCTCTCTGGCTCTGGTTTGCCCATTGAGGCTTTCAGCGTTGGAGTGGCTGAGTCTCATGTAAAATGTTGGGTCCACTTTGAATCCTTGTCATTTCCTTACTTGGTCAAAACCAGATCGCTCTGGCTGTGTTAGAAAAGCAGCCTGATGGACTCTCAGTGTGCCTCTGTATGCTGGCTTTGTACTCTACTGGCAGGCAGCCACCGTAGCTTGACACCTGCCAAGCCTGGCCACCAACTTGCTCCTTGTTTCATTGCTTTGCCCTCGATGCTTATTGATCCTTGACAATCAGTTTCCCCTGTAATCAGGGGGTTACAGTATGGGGGTTGGAAGAGAAAAGGGTATCTGTATTTGCAGGCACACATGTTTGAATTCCATTAACTATCATTGGATAACTACAACAATAAAAGCAACAGTAGCAAATGTATTTGCTAACATTTATCATGTGCCAGTCACTGCGCTAAGCACTTTGCAAGTATTCCCATTTGACCCTCACAACCACCCTGGAAGGGAAATAGTAGATTTAGACATAGAAGGTTATCTATCTTGGCTGCTATTTCGTAGAATCACAGGCCTTTTTGGGGTTCAGGGCTTTCAGAAAACTTGGTCTTCTCCTACCTTTGAACATACCTCATAAATGTGAAAGCTTTCTTTCATTCAGATATTTTACTTTAGTACAAAGAATGCTGTGTTTCAGGCATACCACAGCACATTTGGACTGCAAATATGGTATGCACCATTGGGTGCTAAACTCCTTTTTTGCTGTTGTGTGTCTACAGAAAAGCAAAGACCCGAAGAAGGAATGATAGGAATGTCCCTGATAGGATCTGCCACTTTTCTTTCTAAATTCTTTCTAATCTGTCCTACTGGAGTGATTCAAATTGGGTTTGACCTGCTATGAATTCTGGATGAGAAATCCCAAAGTATGTGTCAGGCTTCTAAAAATGCCACTTGGCCAGACTTGAGAATATGCAAAGCAATCTGTTGTCACCTCAATCTGGCAAAATAGGGGAACGTGTGCTCTGCACATTTGACAAGTTACCTGACACTGCTGTAGGCAGTGTTGGACAAGATCACAGAATGTCAAGCTGTAAGGGACCTAGATTACTGCCTAGTTATTATGTACACATGAACATATAATGCTGTTTATTTTTCCCAGTACATGTTGAAAAATAGTGCTTTTGGTCTTCTCATATTTTGGGTTGAATAGAAATCATAGTAACTTTCTCTAAGGAAGTGTCTTTGGGAGCATTATATGAATAGTTTTGTTGAAAAACAATTTAACTGCTGTTCAGATCGTATATTTAGGAAATAAGTTGAAGTTATAGAAAATCTAGAATTCCCCTCCCTCTCCATCTGGTATTAATGAAAATGTCTATCACAAAATGAGAAGTTTGAGTTAAAATTAGGATGTTTGTGACTGACTCCAGCTGAAGGGTTTTAATTGATTTTAGAAAGCAAATTATCACATAGGGATGGTGCCAAAATGGACCAGAAAGTCCTCACTACAAGCTTAATATGAACTTGTAGGATATAAAACAGATGGGACCTGTGATCTGGTGGTGATATTTGTTTTGGGAGTTTGAAGGCTGGGAAATGTCTGTAGGAGAGAAGTGGGAATGCGTGTGTTTGTTGCTAGTAGAGAGGGGACGATGCAGAGGGTATGTGTACCACAAACTATCATTGGATAATAAATTTAGAGCTAGAAAGGACCTTAGAAGTAACCTTGCCCCAAAGCCCTAATTTTAAAGACAAAGAAATTGAACCTTGAGGATGTTGCAATTTGCTCATGGTCAAAAAGGTAGGGGAGCCAGGATTTGAATCCAAACCCTGGGGCTTCAAATCCAGCATGAGAGCCACATTGCTGCCTTAAGTGGATTTTCAATGCTACAATGTTATGCATTAAATACAATTACAGTTAGTAAAGCTCAATAGGAAATTTATATGAGTAAGGGAAAATGTCCTATTTTGTTTATAGGAGAGTAGCAAAACAAATAGGTAAGACTAAACTGTTCTTACATTAAATAAGCAGGGACCCTTTTCCATATAGCAAATTGGATATAACTGTATTTAATAGCTGAGTTTTTAAAAGAATCAGAGAAGAGAGGGGTTAAAAGGAGATCTTGCTTTGTTCCCTGAATGAAATGATAACAAATTGAGGATTTTCTAAAAGGCAGCTAAAGGCAAATGGAGGGGAAAGCTCAGTTACATTTATAATATTGTTATGGGTGTTTCACCATCTGCTGTGGGCAGAGGAACTGAGGAGACCTGTGCTGCAGTGCCCACACCTCTTTGTAACATGAGTGTGTATGTCAATGAGTTAATATCCTTGGCTCTGCTGCTCAGATCTGCACTGCAGTGTGGGCTGTGTGCCCTCCCTCCTTTCTTCACTTCTTTCATTTGTCCTGAAGCTCTGATTACAGCTGAGCCATAGGGATTGTTCCCTTCAGCCACTGGTGGGCATAAATTCCATGCTCGGCTTACACAAGTGATAAGCACAGAAGCAGTGAACTGGGTTGTAAGTTCACTTTGGGACTTCCGAAACTACTAACTAGCCAGAAATGACGATATTGAAAAAAAAAATGGAATTGATTAGGGGAAGAGAAATACCCAACACGGCCTCATTGGGAAAAAGTCGTAGGACCCAGCCATCAAATAATTGAACATTTATTAAGCATCTACTATGTGCAAGGTGCCATTCTAAAGACCATGTGGGAGAGCATATGTCCCTGCCCTCAGGGGGCTTATAATCATCTTTTCGTCTTGAGCTGAGGATGCAGCAGGAGGGAGGAGACCAAGGCAGAATAACTCGGTATTTTAGCCATAGGAATGTTCTGTGAAAGCAGCCAGATGGGAGTCAGATCAGTGAAGGTGTTTAGGGCCAGAAATCATGAAAGCAGGATGAGTCCAAGTTTCTGAAAGTAAGCTTTGCAGGGGGTGAGGGTCTGGGAGACATGGGGTCAAAGCAACATTTTTGTGGGCAGCACTGGGCTGCTGGCCAATCTGACGCTAGTCTGTCAAAAAATCTAGTTGGAGAGAAAAACAAGTGAAAATTTAAATAAAAGTAGAATTGGGGGCTCAAAGGGATTGATTTCTGTTCCTAGCTCCTCTGTGTGATCTTGGACAGACCTCTCAGAGCTTCTTATTCCTCATCTGTAAAATAAGAGCATTGGATTAGCTGACCACAAGGGCCCTTCTAGTACTAGCAGTGTAACCCTAAATAATCTCAAAACAGAAATGGAAGAGATGTCCCAAGGCAGCATGTGATTGCTTGGCAAAGCAATTGCAGATAAAGTTTCCTAGCCCCTCATAGGAACAGCTAGGTGGCGCCATAGTGCACAGAGGGCTGGCCTTGGAGTCTGAAAGACTCTTCATGAGGTCAAACCTGGCCTCAGACACTTACTAGCTGTGTGACCCTGGGCAAGTCACTTAGCCCTATTTGCCTTAGTTTCCTCATCTGTAAAATGAGCAGGAGAAGGAAGTGGCAAACCACTCCAGTATCTTTGCCAAGAAAACCCCAAATGGGGTCAGGGAGAGTCGGACACCACTGAAACAACTGAACAGCAACGAGATCTCGTAGACAGAAACTGATCAATTTTGGGTGCGGTAATCAGATAGGTTGGTGTCTTTAGAGTAAATATGGCAGCCTGAGTTAGCTGGTGCTGACAGTAATGAGAATAGATGCTATTTATATGGAGCATTAAGGTTTACAGATCACTTTGCATACATTAATTCATTTGAGGGTTCTGATCACTAGGCTTTGCCAGGAACAGCTGCAGCTACAAACCGGAAGACAGGCTCTGTGGAAGAGTCTACTGGTGATGGATGTCATCTCTGCTGTGTAGTGGTTAATAATCCCACTAGCAGCAGTGTCTTGAAAGAGGAAGAATAACGTGGAAAAATGAGAGAGGGATTCTAGTGAGGATGTGACCCAGGTTCAAATCTTGCCTTTGATATTGCCTACGTGTGTGACCTTGGGCAAGTCTCTCTCTGGACCTCACCTCTCCTTGTTTGTCAAAGGGAAGAGTTAGACTAGATAAGCTCTGAGGTCCCTTCCAGTTCCAAATCTATGGTCTTATAAATCCTTATTAATCCTATAGGACTTTAGGCAAGGTGATTCATCCCTCTTTTTCCTCATCTGTGTATCATAATAAGAACTTCTGGTACCTCACGAGGTGTTTGAGAGGATCATTTTCTCCTTTGTATGTGAAAATGCTTTGAAAAGCATAAAGCAGTATGCAAATATAAGGGAATAACATTATTATATGTAATGTCAGGCTAAAGCCCCCAGCTGTTTAATGTACACAGTAGGGAAGAATTAATAGTCAAGCCATAAATTCTAGTTCTATTTACATTTTCATTGTTTGCATATTTTTTCCTAAGAGATTATGACCTTGATTAGGGTCAGTGCCTGTGAGCAGAGGAACATTTTTAAAATTTCCCTGGCTCTGTATTTTATACTAGGGATCCAGACTCAAGCAACACTTTCTAGCGCTGACCCCGCTCCAAGCAAGTCAAAAGATTTATTTAAAATGGCAAACATCCTTCCACAATCATCAACACGTTTATGGAGTTTGCGTTGCTAAGTGCTGGAGACCGTGAAGAGATTTAAGATGTTCCCTGCCTTTAAGGAATGAAGCTAGTTGAGGAAACAAGGCACATACATGAAATGATAAAACAAAATTGTTCCTTTGTGCCAAATGACGGATCTAGATAATAAATGCTCTTAAATCCTTGCATAAGACTCACCTTTTATAAGAATCCTCTCCTGATTTCCCTAAATGCTAATGATTTTCTTTTAAAACTACTTGTAGTTTTTCATGTTTCTATGTATCTGTATCATGTCTATTTGAGATATGTGTAAATATATATATGATATGTGGATGTATGTGTGTATATGTATGTCTGTGTATGTCAGCTAGATGGTACAATGGATAGAGTGCTGGGCCTGGAGTCAGGAAGACCAGAGTTCAAATCTAGTCTCAGACACTTACTAGCTGTGTGACCTTGGGTAAGACACTTAATCCTCTTTGCCTCAGTTTCCTCATCAGTAAACTGAGCAGGAGAGGAAATGGCAAACCACTCCAGTATCTTTGTCCAAGAAAACCCCAAATGGGGTCATGAAGAGTTGGACATGACTGAAAAATGACTGAATATCAACATATATGTGTATATAGACCTATATCTATAGGTCTATATACATATGTACATATATGTGTGTGTGTGAGAAAGAGACTATTTGCATGTTGTGTCCCAATTAGACAGTGAGCGCCTTGAGAGCACAGACTGTTTTTGCCTTTCTTTGTATTCCTCGTACTTAGCACAATACCTGGCACATTGTGCTTAATAAATGCTCGTTGACTTCACTTGACCTGGATTCTAGTGCTGTCTTTGTCAATAATTAGCTGTGTAGCCTTAGAGAATTTACTTTGTCATCTAGGCTTCCATTTTCTCATGGGTCAAATGGTTGGGTTGGATCAGGTCAAACATTAGCAGATGGTACCTAGCTACATGTGGCTTTTTAAATACATAGTGCTATTCTTTTAATTCTTCTAGATAAGAATGAATCCATGATTTTTCATTGATTCATCATCCTAGAGTCCTCTTGTTGGTCAAAGGCAGAAAACTCCTGTAGACTAAATGACTAGGTCATAGACAACATACAATACATAGCAAAGTTAAGGCTGTAGACAGAGTATATATTTTATATATTCTGTCACTGGGAATTGGCTTTCCATACATGTAACGTCCCCTTTCATTAACCCTAGGATGCCATCTGTCAGTCTACTCCAAGGTTGGATAGTCTTGGCATTTCTATGGTATCTTGTTATTCATCCATTTTTATACTCTTCATACCCTTTAACCCATTGGCTTATCTGAATGCTGAGTCTGAAAATGGGCCAGGATGACGATTGCTTTCTCCATCTCCTAATGAGACAGGTTCTGTAAGTGGCATCCATTCCCTTGGGACCTCCATAGCTGAAGAAAAGGGGCAGCCTCTGGATTCATCCCTCCCCACCTATGGGCCAGCACCCCTTAGGCCTGGGTAGTCTTGGCAGGCTTCCTTCAGCCTCAAGAGGGTACCAAAAGGCAGTTTCCTCATTGTCTAAATTGTGATCTGGATCCTTTCCATGTGGACCACTGTCTGGTGCCAGCTATTCATCTGTAACAGAAGGCTACTACTCAGGGAGCCCACTACCCCAAATTCCCATTTCTTCTTTTACCAGTGAATTGAACTAATTCCCTCATGGTCAGCAGATGGTTCTATTGTATCATTTTGCAGGTCTCCAACCATTCTACATTGCTAATCTATAGACTGGCAAATGGCCAGTTTTTTCAATTGTTTTGTATGGAGTAACTCAGTACTGGTATGCTATTTTGTGTTTTCCCCGGATGTCATACATTCTAAGCAGGATACTATCCCATGGGTGGAGTTCCTGATAGTGACCTTGAATATCATCCCATTGTTCTTCCAGGAGCACTTCTGAACTGAGGCCACATCTTTCTTTAACTTCTTTCCCAGGCCATCCCCTCCTCCCTTCTGCAATGGCTATACTCTCCTTTCTTTGGTGAACCCATTCAACTCTACCCTATCCTCCACTTTAAAATCCCTTGTCTATTTATGCTATTGCTGGTCATATCTTACCCATTCCCAACCTACCATCTACTGCCTTTGTGTCTATCCACACGCGTGGGGTGTAGGGTGTGTTCAGGGAAAACTAGTACCTCTGGTCTGTCTACCTGATCCACCCAGCTCTCACCTGTGGCTCCTAGAAGCTGTAGCATGCATAGCATGCGTAGCATACCCTGATAAGCTCTTTTGGCAGATGGGCTAAATCAGAGTGAAGGTAACCAAGGTGTCTCAAATCCTTCAGTGAGTTGGGGGGTGGATGGCTTGTCTACCCCAACTATATGAAGACTTCCTCTGGTGAAATAGGCAGATGAGAACAGTTTGTTCCAAGGCCATGAAAGCGGCTGAAGCAGGCCCTGTAGATCACTTAAAGCTTAATCCGACATTGAAGACACCAAGTCGGCCATTGCCAGTCATCATGACTTGTCTTGCCATCTGGCTCCGGTGACTCTGAAAGAGAAAGTGAGGCTGATGACTTTGCCACACTTAAATCCAATCCTTGTGCTAGTCATGGCATCACCCTATGATATCTTTGAAAATGAAGGACAAACAACAATGATTTTCAAGACTCTAGACTTTAGGACTCGAGACTAAAATTTGGAAATATATGAATGAAAAATATCAATCATGAAGAAAAGGAAGGTCCATCTAAATAAACTATGATTAGAGAGAAAAAAATTAATATTTAGATCAATATTGCATAATGTCTAGTCAGGATCTCAGTGGCCTGAAGAGTAGAAGAGATGATGTTCAGAGCGCCTTACTTTCAGGACATCAACCAACTGCAGTGCAGTCAGGATGATGAGAAGACTAGAGCCCATGACACATGACAAAGTCTGATGAAAAAAGAAAACCCAAGATATCCTTAACTTAGAGAAGAATAGATTTGAGAGGGAAATAATAGTTTTGGTCAAGTATTTTAAGGGTTGTCCTATTTAAGAAGACTAGATTTGTTCCGCTTGGGGAATGGCAAGGAGAAGTTGAGAGGTAAATTTGGTGTTCAAAACAACGAAAAACCTCTACAAAATTAGTTATCTAAAAATGGAGTGGGCTACTTTGGGCAGTAGTAAGTTTCTGATCACAAAAGGTATTTGAGGGAAGACTGAATGAGCACTTGTGTATATTGTAGATGATATTTCTATGTAAATCTGGGGAATTTTGATTTACTGTTGCTGCTTTTTGAACCTTCCATGCATCTGGGATGACTCTTCGGTGGACTAAGGATGATTCTGAGGTCATTCTTGGGATTTTATCTCACAACCAGCAAATTACCAAATGTGAAAGAATTGGGAATAATGAACATGGGAGGGATTATGGTGAGACAAACATACTAATACACTGTGGGAGGAAGAATAAATTGGTTTAACTTTTCTAAAAAAGTCTTTGGAATGCTAAGGATATGACTAAAATGTTCATATTCTTTGATCCTGAGATCCTAGTCCTAGGTGTATACTCCAAGGAGGTCAATGAAAAAACCAAAAGTCCCACAGGCATCAAAATATTTATAGCAGGACTTTTTGCAGTAGTAAAGAACTAAAAATCAAGTAGATGCTCATTGACTGAAGAATGGTTAAACTAAATGTGATACATTTATGTAAGAGGATATTATTGCACTATATGAAACCATGCATTTGATAATGGCAGAGAAGCATGGGAAGACTTATATGAACTGATACAAAGTGAAGTAAGCAGAACTAGAAAAAGAGGATGTACCATTGACTACAATGATATAAGTGGAAATAACACAAACAAAAGAATCGAAAGTGAATATTATGAAATATTAATGACCTAGCTTGGCCCCAAAGAAGAAATAAGTGGATTCATCTCCTTTTCTTTGCAGAAATGAGGAATTATGGGTGAATTTGTAGGCTGGACTTGATTCAGGCTAGTCTGGCACTTCAGGTTCAGAATTGTGAGATGTGGGCCATCTAGTAGTTTACAAAAGAAGGTTTACTTAGTCTTAATATAGAAAGGATGCTCAACAAGGATTTAACATTGATTCTGTTGGGCATAGCTTTACTGCTTCTATGAAGCCTGAGGAAACACAATTCCTGCCTCCTCATGGACTGGCTTTTGTATTTAAGCCACCAAGAAAGTATATCATCAACAACCTGAGACTCAGTTTCCAGGGTCAATTAAGTCTCACGAATTTTTCAATTCCTTTTAAGGAAAAATTAGCCCTAGCCTTCATTGCAGATACTATTCTCACCATAGGTATGGACTACAGCAGATGAGGTAAGATTTGGTTGACACATTTGTTAGTTTTAGTTTTGTTCAACTATGTGGTCCCATTTTTTAATGAATAGCTCGGAGTGGGGAGGGAGGGAGGGAGCGGGAGAGAGAGAGAGAAGAGAGAGAGATAATATAAAAATAAAAAAAAAATTGAAAACCATATAAGCTTTAAGATGGTGTAAAATCAGTATCCTCTTGGCAATTTGATAGGGATAGCACAAAATATGTAAATTAGTTTAGATAATATTTTTTTCATTAGCATGGCCCAACTGTGATTACTGAATGTCTCCCCTATTATTTAAGAATTCCTTAATTTATGGAGTGTTTTGTAGTTGTGTTTATATAAATTCAGAACATGTTTTTTGGGTCAAGGCTTTTAACAATCCCATTTTAAAGTTGGGGAAAAAAAGTACCCTGGCATTTAGGTCTCTTCTAGCTATAAAAGTCTGTGATTCTATGATTCATTTGAGTGAGTACTAGCTATATTTATCAGCCCCTGTAGCCACTTCCACTGACTATTCTCATCTGCTTAAGGCAAGGATTCCCTGTGAACATCAGTTCACATGTTGATCCCAAGACAACGTGGTATAAAGGACGGACCAATCCTATTTAGTTTCTTTTAGGTGGCACATCCATACTCCAATGTAGGACTTCCCAAAGTTACCAGAGAAGGAGAACTGATGTTGTTTATTAGCTGCGAGAAGGATATTCTTTCCAAAAGTCTTTTGTATCAACTTATTTGGATGTAGACTTAGGGGTTTTTTAATCAAAATATCAAAATGCTTTGTGCCTATGCTGAATAATTGATAGTGTCCACTTTGTGCCCTTCATTTTTCTCCTTTTTATTCCCTCACCTGCTTTTCTGTACTAGTCATGTAGCAGACCTGGCTGCCATCTAGTAATGTACCATTTCCTCTTCTGGGTTTATAATTTGGCTGTCTGATAGCTTGACTCTCATTCGCACTCCAGCCTCATTCTTCCTAGGGCTATGAGCAGAGAGTTTTTCAAAACAACCATAGAGAATAGAAATGCATCCCTACCAATCCCTGCAAAGAGGACACAGGAGCCAAAGCTGTTCCAAATGAGACACTCATGCCAAAAGAGCATTGTGGACAAGTGCCCTGATTACCAGAGGGATGATGGAATATCTTTTTCATTATTAACTAAAACAGGAGAGTTGTGAGTGCAAGGTAGTTGAACCTTAAACTGTATTTTTAAATCACCGTCACGCTTGGTGCATGCAGTCACGGAACAGGAAGAAAGGTAGGTATGGCAGAATTCAACTTAGAAAAAAAACTTTACTAAATACCTACTATGTGCAGAGCCCTGTGCTAGGTGCTGGAGAGACAAATCAATTACCCTCTGCCCTTATGGAGCTTACAGTATAGTTATGCTGCAATTTCAGCTCTGTGATTAGTTAGCTGTGCAACCTTAGGCAGATCATCAATTTGTCTGGGCTTCAATTTTCTCATCTGTCAGGTGTATGTTTTGGATTAGTCTGGAAGGTTAAAGTTCCTTCCAGTGATTTTATGTTTCTATGAGAACTTTTCTGTTAACTTGCTATTTTATCAAGGCGGGGGTGGGGGGAGAGTACTAGACTGGGAGTGGGAAGACCTGTGTTTGAGCCCTGCCTCAGTTTCTTACTTGCTATGGAATTCAGGACAAGACCATCAACTTTCTCACCTGTAAAATGGTGCAAACTAATGTCTTTCCTACCTGGCTCACAAGATAATGATGGGAATCAAATTAGGTCATGTGCAGTCATATTTTATATGCAGTTGTTTTGTCCAACACTATTTCATGATTGACACATAAATATATTGTTATCAAGTCTGATCATAATGTAGCAAACTTTTGATATAATAATGACTAATACCTGCCGGTACAAATTCCTTCTAACCTATAATTGGCAAGTATTCAGCATAGCGCACCTAGGAATTGAAGGCCAGTCACAAAATGGTTGCTAGGCTGCCTTGGGGCATTCTAACAAATCACAAGGGGACCCTGCCTCCCACTCTATGTAATCCTATCTGAAATGGGGAGAGAGTAGGTCAGTGCCATTGGCCACTATCTTTTTTTTTTTAACACATTTATTTTAATTGTTCTTTTCCTTCTAAATTTTGAGTTCAAAATTCTTTCCCTACCTCCCACCTCTCCCTAACCCACTGAGAAGGTAAGCAAAATTATATCAATGAATTATATATGTAAAATTATGCATAGGTTTTCTATATTAGCCATATCACAAAAAAGAAAAAAAATAAAGAAAATTACACTTCAATTTGAACCCAAAATTCATCAGTTCTCTCTCTAGAGATGGACAGCATTTTTGCATTATGAGTCATTTGGAATTGTCTTGGATCACTGTATTGATCAGAGTAGACAAGTCTTTCATAGTTGATCATCATTACAACATTGCTGTTACTGTGCACAATGATTTCCTAGTTCTTCTCATTTCACTTTGCCTCAGTTCTTATAGGTCTTGCCATGTTTTATTTTTGTGTTTTTTTTTCCTGAAATTACCCTCTCATCATTTCTTATAGCACAACAGTACTCCATCACAATCAATTTGTTCAGCCATTCCCCAATTAATGAGCATCCTATCATATTCCAATTCTTTCTCACCACAAAAAGATCTGCTATAAATATTTTTGTATGTATGGGTCCTTCCCTTTTTAGTTTGATCTCTTAGGGATACAGATCTACTAGTGGTATTGCTGGGTCAAAGGGTATACATAGTTTTATAGCCCTTTGAGCATAGTTCCAAATTGTTCTCCGTAATAATTGGACCAGTTCATAACTCCAACCACAACTGATTAGTGTACCTATTTTTCCTCATCCCTTCTAGCATTTGTCATTTCTGATAAGTGTGAAGTGATAACTCAGACTTGTTTTAGTTTGCATTTCTCTAATCAATAGTGATTGAGAGCATTTTTTCATGTGACTATAAATACCAATGTATCCAAGATCTCCACAGGAACCAAATCTATTATAAACTGAGGCACATTTATTTATTTAAAGGTTCTGCCAAACCCATGAGAGAAGCTGCTATATTTCATAGTTTACACACACACACACACACACACACACACATTTGGGTATAGAAATCTATCTTACTCAATTAAAGAAATAAGAGGGGAATGAAATAAGAAATGTGAGGTTGGGGATGATAAAAGGGAGGGCAGATTAACAGAGGCAGTGATGAGAAGCAAAACAGACTTTGAGGAGGGAGAAGATTAAGAGAGAGAAGGATAAATAGAAGAAAATAGGATGAAGAGAAATACTCAGTAATCATAACAGTGAATGTGAATGGAATGAGCTCACCCCATAAAACAGAAGCAGATAGCAGAATGGATTGGAAACTAGAATCCAACAATATGGTGTTTACAAGAGACACATTAGAAACAGAAAGAAACAGAGTTAAAATTAAGGGCCAGAGCAGAATCTATTATGCTTTAGCTGAAGTGAAAAAAAAAAAAAGGAATAGTGGTAGCAATCATGATCTCAGACAAAGCAGAAACAAAAATAGACCTAATTAAAAGAGATAAATAGGGAAACTTCATTTTGCTAAAAGGGACCATAGACAATGAAACAATACATATCAAATTTTATATGTATCTCAGAAATTTTTGCAACAAATTTCTCTGATAAAAACCTCATTTCCCAAATATATAAGAAACAGAATCAAATTTGTAAAAAATAAGAGCCATTCCCTAATTATCAAAGGATAGAAACAGGCAGTTTTCAGAGGAGGAAAGCAAAATGTAGTTTCCCTGGTTATCGTTTAATTAGGTCTGTTTTTGCTTTTGCTTGTCTAAGACCATGAGATCAAGACCCCTGTCTTTTTTCCTTCCACTGAATCATAATAGATTCTGTTCCAGTCCTTCATTTCAGCTGAGTAGGTCTTTCTGTTTCAAGTATGTCCGTTATAAACAACATATTGTTGGATTCTGGTTTCTAATCCATTCTGCTATCCACTTCTGTTTTATCAGGGAATTCATCCCACTAACATTCACAGTTACGATGACTATATATTTCCCTCTATCCTGTTTTCTTCTGTTTATCTTCTCCTCTCTCTCTTTATCCTGTCTCTCATCAAAAGTCTGTTTTGCTTCTGACCATCGCCTACCTTACTCTTCCCTCCCTTTTGTCATTGTTTTCAGCTCATATCTTTTATCCCCTTCCCCTTCTTTTTCCCTTTTGGGTAAAATAGATTTCTATACCCAATTGAGTGTGTGTGTGTCTGTGTGTATGTGTGTATGTGTGTGTGTGTGTGTCTTATATATTCTTCCCTCTTTGAATGAATTCTGATAAGAGTGAGTTTCAAGCATTGTCTGCCACCATCACCCCATTTTCCCCTCCACTATTAATTGCAAGCCTCTTTTATGTGAGAAAAATCCCCCCATTCTACCTCTCCCTTTCCCCTTCTCCCAATGCATTCCTCTTTCTCACCTATTCCTTTTTTTAGATCACCCCAACGTTATCGAGTCATACTCATGCTCCGTATTTATGTAGACTCCTTTTAACTGCTATAATAATCATAACATTCTTAGGAATTACATATATCATCTTCCAAGCAGGAATATAAGCAGTTTAACTTTATTGAGTCTCATGATTATTTCTTCATGTTTACCTTTTTATGCTTCTCTTGAGTCTTGTGTTTGAATGTCAAATTTTCTATTCAGCTCTGCTGTTTTCATCAAGAATGCTCAAAAGTCCTCTATTTCATAAATATCCATTTTTTTTCTCCTGAAGGTTTATAATCAGTTTTGTTGGGTAGGTTATTCTTGGTTGTAATCCTAGCTCCTAGGATTATTGTCTAGGATTATCCTAGACAAAGGTCTTCTGGAAAATCATATTCCAAGCCCCTTTGTCCTTTAACATTGAAGCTGTAAAATCTTGTATGATCCTGACTATGGTTCCATGACATTTTAATTGTTTCTTTCTAGCTGCTTGCAGTATTTTCTCTTTGACCTGGGAGCCCTGAAGTTTGGATATAATATTCCTGGGAGTTTTCATTTTGGAATCTCTTTCAGGAGGTGATCAGTGGAATCTAACTTCTGGATCTAAGATATTGTGGGGCAGTTTTCCTTGATAACTTCTTGAAATATGATGTCTAAGTTCTTTTTTTTTTTTTTTTGGCTAGGCAATGAGGTTAAGTGACTTGCCCAGGGTCACACAGCTAGTGAGTGTTTTGTGTCTGAGGCCGGATTTCAACTTAGGTCCTCCTGAGACCAGGGCCAGTGCTCTATCCACCATGCCATCTAGCTGCCCCCTGGAATTCTAATTTTTAAGGAATTATTTTCTTCAGTCAGATTTTGTAACTTTTTTTATTTAACCAATTCTTTTTAAGGAATTCTTTTCTTGATTGAATTTTTGTGCCTCCCTTTCTATTTGGACTATTATGGTTTTTAGGGGATTGTTTTCTTCAGTGAATTTTTGTGCCTTTTTTTTATCATTAGACCAATTCTGTTTTGTAAGGTGTTATTTTCTTCAATACTTTTTGTACCTCTTTTTAGCAAGCTGTTAATTCTCTTTTCATAATTTTCTTACATCACTGTAATTTCTTTTCCTATTTTTTCCTCTACCACTCTTATCTCTTTCTTGAACTCTTCCAGGAATTCTTGTTAGACTTGGGTCCAATTTGCATTCTTTTTTGAGGATTTATTTATAGCTGTTTTAATATTGTTGTCTTCTTCTAAGTTTATGTCTTGGTCTTCCCTGCCATCACAGTAGCTTTCTATGGTTAAAATCCTTTTTTTGTTGTTTGCTTATTTTTCCAGCCTATTTCTTGACATAGAACTTTATGTTAAAATTGGACTCTGCTTGCCTGGGGATGGGAAGACACTGTCCTAAGCGTCAGTCTTTTTCATGCTGCTGTTTTCAGAGTTCTGGGTTCTGCAAGTCTTCAGTGTTTCCAAGGTAGTGTGATGCAGGGAGAGGTGTGGTCACTGATCTCCTGATCTTTAGCCAGGAACGACCCCTGCTCCCCTACAGTCATAAGTGCTAGCAGGCCTCTTGGCCCTGGAACTGTGAGTAGGGCCCCTGCTCCCTTGTGACGGACCACAAGCACTCCTTTCCAGCCTCACTGTGACCCAGAAATGCTTATGGGCAATAAAATTGCCAATCAATGCTAACAAAGGGTCATACCCTATAATCTCTTTTTAACCAGTTGTCTGACCCCCATAGCAGCTCTGAGCTTAGAGGTCCTGAAGCTGCTGCTGCTGTCACTTTGCAGCTGCCTCAAAGGCCCACAGCTGATGTTTCTGCTGTGCTCTAGGCAGCTCCCACCCTGGTGTCACAGACCTTTCCTGACAAATTCCTAAGTTGTCTTAGACTGGACAGCTTTCTCATTCTGACCTTTTGTTGGCTCTGCTGCTCCATAATTTGATTTGAGGAGTTATTTTAAAGTTGTTTGGAGGAGAATGTTGGGAGAGTTCAGCTAGGTTGCTGCTTGTATTCTGTGATCTTGGTCCTATAGGCCACTGTCTTTTCTTTTCTTTTTTTAAATAATATTTTATTTTCTTTCAATTACATGTAAAAAAATTTTTCAACATTTGCTTTTTAAAATTTTGAGTTCCAAAATCTCTTCCTCCCTTTCTCCTCTCTCCTGTTTCTGAGCCAGTAAGCAATCTGATCTAGGTTATACATGTGCAATCGTGCAAAACATTTCCATATTAGTCATTTTGTGGGAGAAAACTCAAACAAAAAAAAATAAAGTGAAAGATAGTATGCTTTGGTCTGCATTCAGACTCCATCAGTTCTTTTTCTGGAGGCAGATGGCATTTTTCATCATGAGTCCTTTGGGATTGTCTTTGGCCACTGTCTTTTCCAGGAAGCTATGGCTAGTTTTAGAGAAAGTTTTACTGTGGACCCTGAGGTCCATATTGAGAATGCCTCTTTGTCATCTTCCTTCACATTCACTAAAGACATGTGATGGAAAGGAATATGTGAGATGGGTCTCATTTTCCCTGGCTCGCCCTTACAATTGAGAAACATGAGGTACTTGGGGCAGAGTGTTGGGGATGGGAAAAGTGAGGAGAGGAGTGTTGGTGACAATATAAAAATGATCCTAAAGACAGAAAAATTGGCTGATTTTCTTCTTTGTCAAGCCATACAATGGAGAGCTACAATTCATTTCTCATTTCCCAACTTTTTTGGATGTTTTGACAGCATCAATCTATGACACCAAAGAGGAAAACATAGACATTGATGCTCAAGAAGTGAAGCCAGTGGCTGAGAAAAAGAGGAGATAGAACACTATAATATGCAGCCTTCTTCCTCACGCTGCCCACATGGCTCTCAAACCATGCACTGCTTCCTAGGTTCACAGTGAGGTTTTAGGTAATGATATATTCAGTTGCCAAAACTTATGACCTAAATTCATGGTCACACTAGTGTTGGACTTAAAAGACATAAATGAGTAAAATATTTAATAAAAGCATGAAGCTAAGTAAATGACAAGAAAATGACACAGATAGCTAGTATATTGGGCATTCAATACTCACAGAGCTGCTACCTCCTACCCCCAGGCAAACTTAGTACAATCACAATTCCATACAAGTGTAACCCCCAGGTGTTGTAACCCTTCTAGAGGTTGTCACAGTTCATCTAAATTCATGGATAATTCATTAAGGATATAGAGAGTAGTTTCTCTAAGTAGATCTTGCTCCATTATCTACCTTTCAGTATTACAATAGCAAATGATTTTAATTGGTAAAAGATGCCATTCTTTGCCTCATATCTTATGTAGCCTTAATCACTGAATGGGTATTGCCTCAGTCAAACTGAGACTTGGAAAAGACGTTAGCTTAATAAAGACCAAGGTCTCTCACTGCATTTGGGGACATCTCCAGTCATCCTGATCTTTATCTCTCCACTTGGCTCCAGAGGAGAGAGTGAGGCTGGTGAATTTACATAGCCTGTACCTCACTTAAATCTAATTCACTTGCGAGTTATGGCATCATCTTCCTGATGTCATGGTCCTCCATGAGAATGAAGGACAAACATTATCATCATCATCATCATCATCATCATCATCATCATTATCAGTTAGCATGTGTCACCCTCTCAGGCACTAGACCTCTGCAGTCAGGACCAGTACAGGATTTCCATGTCACAGATTCCCCCAGTGTAGCCCTGGTTTCCTTTTTTCAAACCACCTCTTCAAAGCTTCTCTTTGCACTCCTGTATTTTATCCCTTCCCATGAGATTTCTATTATCCTTTTTAAATGGAGTGTGTTAGAAGTTGCTGAGATCACACACAGGCTCCTGGAGAAAGTAGTTCCTTAAAGTAAACAGGTTTTGTCCTCATGACCCTCCTGTTATAGATGCAAACTTTGAAATGTAACACCTTCTCTCATGGGTTTGGCACAACCTTTAAATAAATAAATGTGCCTCAATTTACACAAGATTTGGTTCCTGTGGTGGTCTTAGATGTTAAAGTGGCTGACTGTTTCTCTGCTTTTTCTTTTAGAGACACTATATTAGGAAGTCCATAAGCAATCATACTATAAATTTTAAGGAGATGTGGACAGTAACAATGAAGTTATTAAATTATATTAAATCTCTGGTATTACTGTGCTTTAAGACATGATGAGCAGGCAGATTTCAGAAAAACCTGGAAAGACTTATATGAACTGATGCCAAGTGAAGTAAGCAGAACCAGAACATTGTACATAGTAACAGCAATATGATGATGAATTGTGAATGACTTAGTTATTCTCAGGAATGCAATACAATGATCCAAGACAATTCCAAGGGACTCATGAGTAAAAAAAATGCTATTCACCTCAAAGAAGGAACTGATGGAGCCTGAATACAGATTGAAGCTTACTATTTTTCACTTTCTGTATTTTCTTCATGTTTTTTTTTCCTTTGGGTCTGTGTCTTCTTTCACAGCATGACCAATATGCCAATATGTTTTGCATGATTAAACACGTATAACCTGTAACAAATTGCTTACTGTCTCAAGAAAAAGGGGGTGAGGGAAGAGAGAGAAAATTTGGAACTAAAAATTTATAAAAATGAATCTTAAAATTGTCTTTACATGTAAGTGGGAAAAAATAAAATATTATTTAAAAAATCTCAATTAAAAGATGACTATCAAAAGTTCTGAAAGCAAAAACAAAAGTGAAAAAAATTAGCAATCAGTCTTCTGAAGTCTAAATAAAAAATTTGTTTTTAAAATCTGAACCCGTAAGGAACAAGATGATGGAGAAGATAAAAAAAATGAAGGGAAAAACAAAAATGATACTGAAGGATAAATCTCACAATAAATACAACAAAGAGCCTGTTGCAAACAGCTTTGAGAGATTCCAAAAAGTAGGTGTTTACAACAATGATTCTCATAACTGAAATTAAGAACAAAAACAAAGAAAAATGCAGTGACTCAACAGCATGGAAATATACCCAGAAAAATTTAGAACATAAGCAGGGACTTTTAATAATTTGGGTATTAAGTAATGCAAAAAAAAGTTTTATTAAGGCCTAATTTAAGCTCTCATTTTATGAATTTTGGTCAGCTAAGCATGTACTTCATATTTATAACTTTGTTTCTATGGAACTAAGTAACATGGTTTCACCTAGCAATGTGTTTTCAGTGTTCCTATGAAATTAAGTGTTTCCTGTAATGTATCACCTAAAAATTCACAGATCCAATTCACTATGTTATATGGACTATGCTTACAGAGTCATGGAGTTTAGAGCTAGAAGAGATTCAAAATCTCTCATTTTACAGAGAGTGAGAGGAGGGGGGAAAGAGAGAGAGAGACAGAGAGAGAAAGAGAGACAGAGAGAGGGAGAGAGAAAGAGAGAATCTAAAATCCCAGAGATAATAAATAGTAGAACTAAGATTTGAAATCATGTTCTCTGACTCCAACTCCAGTACTCTATTCCCAGGACCCTGCTATGTTGCCTGTACAGTAAAACACTTTGCAACTATAAAGTATTATATTAACGTCAATTGCTATTATATAATCTAGTGTGTGTCTTTGTGCAGATCCCAGTAAAGGACAAAAAGAACACTAGGTATAAAATGAGGCTGTGTGAAGACCACACAGTTATCTTTCTGTGTTGCCCCTAAAGTGCAGAGTAGCAGCAACAGAGTGTAAGCTTTGGTTCTACCAGAGACTAACCTAGATCTTTATGTGAGGTGGTATTAGGTAACCCCGTAAGAGGAAAGGCTAGGAAGAAGGGATCCAGAGCAATTATGCAATCTTACATTTTACAGGCTTTGTAAATACTGACTTTCATTCCCTTTGGGGGTAGAGATGGCTGTATGGACAGTACCTGCATATCCTCCCATGTACAGAGCTGCTGACAATCACTGAATGACTTTATTTCCAAAAATAATCTCAGATGTCATTGGCTGCAGTTTGAGAAAAGGAAAATTGAAGTTCTCTCCTTGCCTTGGGATTTGGAGTTAAGGATAGAATTGGTCAGAATCTATGGCTACTTTTAAGAAAGTATCATAGATTAGAAGTTGGAAGGGATCTGAAAAGACATCTAGTTCAAGTTCCTCATATTACAGATGAAGAAACTGAGGCTCAAAGAAGTTAAGTGACTTGCCCAAGGACACACAGGTAACAACTATCAGAGGTGATATTTGAACCCAGGTCCTCTGATTCTAAGTCCATTTCCTTTTCCACTGCTCCATCCTGGCTCTAGAAAGCAGGCACATTACAAAATTTCTTAGAAAGATTCAGAATAGAGTGGTAATTATGTGAAGATCTTTTGAGTTTAAGATTGGAAAATAATCACAGATGTTTTCAATCATGAAAAGAACGAACTCTCTTGCCTGATCTGATTTCCTTATTCTGCTGATCACTCCCCAGCTTTTAAATCTAACTTCCCACTCTCGTTGTCTTACAGACTTATTTAGGCTATAAAAGGTTTGCTTGGAGATATGTATTGTTTACACAGACTGCGAGGCTGCAACAGTGCAATATATTCATGGCGACTTCCCTATTTTGCTTTATTATTTCAGTCAAAACCAAATTAAAGACCCATAATCATACTTGTTCAGGGAGCAATGAGGAATGTTTCCAAGTCTGCATTTTCATTGATCTCTACTCAAGAGCAGGGCTGGAATTTCCAATAAGCTGCATTTTATGTAACGCATGTGGCATTTCATTCCCAAATAGCTGTTGTCTTTGTCACTCTGATTTGTTGTCCATGCAGGAAGAAATTAAACAATAAAGAATAAGTTGCTACACATGACATTTCATTGTGGGAATAACCAGGGACCAAAATTCACAGGCATTAGGATGAGTACATTCATCTCCAAAGCTGTCCAGAAATGGAACGAAATGTCACATCTAGCTGGGCACATACTTCATTGCCAATGTCCCCCAACTTCTCTTCAGTAAAATATTTTACTGAAATTAAATGGGAAACTCACACCTGGGAAATAGTTGTTCAAGTGGCCTTAACAGGCTATAGGATAGAGCATGCCCAAGACAATGTTTCTGAGGGGATTTTGCTTCACACGAGCAGGGTGCTTCTTTCCTCACCCTTTTGGCTGTATGTTGAATCAACTAGATAGCGTGTATAAATGATTGCTTAAAATCTACCAGGAAATAAGCTTTTTCTATGTGCAAGCTACAGCTTGTGCCGCCTGAAATAGCATTTTTCTCATTCTGCTGGATTTCCATCCTGGTAGAGTCTCATGGTTGTGTTCCCTCCCCTGCACCTCTGCAATCACTCAATTCCATCCAATTCAACAAACATTAAACAAACATCTACTCTGTGTAAATCATTGTGCTAGACACTGGGGGTAAAAAGATAAAGTAAGACTGTGTCCCTCCCCTCAGAGAGCTTGTAGCTTGGGAGATGAGATAAGAAAGGAACAAAAATGACTGGTGAATTACTAATTAATTTATGGAATAAGAGAATGGTACCTCCAGGGGTCCCTCTGGGTTGAGTAAGGAGGGGCAGGCACACCTGATTCTTTAAATATTCACTGGGAAAGACCATGATGGCAGCAAGTGAGGAGTAATGCTTCAATCCTACTTCAAAAAGTCACAGAAAGTACACAGGCAAATGGTGTGGTGGCAGTGGTGGATACACTGGTAGATGGCAAGTCACTTAACCCTTAGTCCCACATCTGCAAGATGAGCTGGAGAAGGAAATGACAAATCACTCTAGTATCTTTGCCAAGAAAACCCCAAATGGGGTCACACAGAATTGGACGTGACTGAAAAGCGATTGAACATGCATTCAAAGTCTTTAGTGTAGTTAATGAAGCAGAACTCCCTTGCTTTCTCTGTAATCCAGCAAATATTGTCAATATGGTCTTCCTTCCTTCCTTCCTTCCTTCCTTCCTTCCTTCCTTCCTTCCTT
>NW_020954580.1:29213864-29239377 GCF_900497805.2 Vombatus ursinus
CCTTCCTTCCTTCCTTCCTTCCTTCCTTCCTTCCTTCCTTCCTTCCTCCCTTCCTTCCTCCCTCTCTTTCTTTCTTTTTCTTTCTCTCTCTCTCTCTCTTTCATATGTGTATGCATGTATGTGTTTCCTCACCTGTAAAATGCTGGGCACGTACTAAATTCTCTCTAGAATTACCTCCATCTCTGATGTTTTATTGTCATGTGCATATATTTTGCTAAAAATGATACTAACGAACAAAACAGATGTCCATTGATTGGAGAATAGCTAAACAAAATGTGGTATATGAATAAAATAAACATATACTATGCTATAAGAAACAATGGATATAAAAATATAGAAACACCTGAGAAGACTTACATGAACTGACATCAACAAAATGAAATAAGCAGAACTAGGGACAGTGATTGCTCTCTGAGTGTGCATATGTAACTACAATAAATGAGAGAGCATGGCACATAATGCCCACTTAATGAATGCTTGTTGACCAGGATGACTGGAAGTCTTTTCTTTGCTATAGATACATAAAATCTGCCCTTGGGAATGAGGCTGAATCTGGTATATGCTAAACTAGTGCAAATAGCAGGTAGCTCTTTTTTCTATTCTATCTGATGCTTGGTTTTGAGAGATTACTCTCTATTCTGGGCAGAATGCCTTTTTAGTTGTGCTATTTCCTTGTGCCCCATGACTATGCCATGCTAGTAACATGTTCTGGTGTGTTCTTGAAGCAATGTCTTTCGGCCAGCCCATTCCCACAACCTTTTTTGTGGCTGCCACTCTTGAGTTTTCTATCTAACAGCTGCCTGATTGTCCTGCCATGGATCATCATCCATTATCTACTCCCATCCACCCCAGTGGAGTTTTGCTGAAGAAAATGAAGGTACAATGGGAACACAATAGTATTCCATCACATTTATACACCACCATTTATCTAGCTATTCCTCAATTGATGGGCATCCCTTTCATCTCCTTAATCACAATTCTCTACTGCCTCATGCCCATCTATATCAGCCCTTGCCTTTCCCTTGTACTATGGTTTTTGGAACCTTCATTCTATTATTTGCAAACTACCTTTCATATTCTATCCAAGCCCTTTTCTTGGAAATTAATTTGTACCTGTTTTGTGTTTAATTTTCCATGTGCATATTGTTTCCCCTGAATAGAATGTGAGTTGTTTGATGGTAAGGAAAGCTTTGTTTTTGTCTTTGCATTCCCAGAATTCAGCACAGTGCCTAGCACATTATTGATAATCAGTAAGTACTTGAATTGACTCCTATCCCTAAGTCTTCCTTCTTTTCTCAACATTGGTGGGAGACAGCATTAGAACAGGTGGCCTGAGGAAAGAGGAGATGTTTGGCACCTAATAACTAAGATCCTTTTGAAGGGGTGGAGCATAAACTGTTATTAGTCTTATCTCTGCCATCATATGGACTACGTAGTTGTGTCTCCCATACAACCCATTTTCCTATGTTTAGATATATTTGTTTTTGTTATCATAAATAATACTGCTATGGGTATTTGAGTGTGTGTGTGTGTGTGTGTGTGTGTGTAAGAGAGAGAGACAGAGAGAGAGAGAGAGAGAGAGAGACAGAGAGAATTTCCTATAATTGATTTCCTTGGTGTATATACCTACTGATATCTCTGGATAAAAGGGTATGAACCACTTAGGATCTTGGAAAATCTGAGCGAGTTAATATCTCTGCCTTATTTTAATTTTTACTTCTCTATTATTGAGTTTGAATATTTCTAGATGGGTATTCATAGCCTGTATCTCTTCTTTTAAAAATAGTCATATCCTTTGAGGACTTTTCTTGCACCAGATGTGTGTTGACAATTTATGTTTCTTCTTTTAAAAAAAGCCATATTTTTTGACCATTTGTCTTCTATAGGGCTTTTAGAACTTTTAAGACTATCTATTTTCTAGTTTCTTCTCTGTAGCTGTATTCCTCAGAGGTGAATACTCTGAATTCTCTTGAAATCAGAATAGCTCTGAATATCTCTTGGATTTATGTTATGGTGCTAAGTACTCACCTTTAGACACTTACAAAGTTATAAACCTACTTTAGGGTTTACAAAATGCTTTTTTCATAACAAACTATGAAGTAGCGCAAGCATTATTATTCCCATTTTACAGAAGAAAACCGAGGCACAGAGAGCTTGAATGTTAAAAGTTCAGTGTCATAGAGCTAGTAAATATCAGTCCCAGCATTTCAACCTAGGTCCTCTGACTCCACAGCTAACATTTATTCTACTATACCATGCTGTCTTTCCACAAATGCATATTCTCTCCGCTCAGTTAATCTTCAATCCATGCTGGCTAGCGGCATCACACTTGTTTCTCTCAAAGGACAGGTTGGCTTTCTGGATTCTTTGACTTCCTTGACAATCATTGGGCAGTATGCTGCTTAAGTAATAATATTTAACTATACCTTTATGCTTTGTCCTAACAGTGACCACTTCTGGACATCTATAAGGAAATATTTTCTAGCTGTAATCTGCTCTGTGACTTGAGTTATCAAGCTTATAGACTATCTATTGTTTGTGCAAAACTCCCAGAGTGACCAGCTCAAGAACTTTTGTTGACTTTTTATAGCCTTTAGAGTTGAAAAAGTTTCCCAAAGGACTAGACGTCCAATATCCAGGCCCTTTGTTACATCCTGAAACATGGAAACATAAGTTATTAAATCAAGTTAGATTTAACCTATGATATAGTTCTGTTTCATTCCTTTGGTTATAGGGCATGTTGTCCTCTTCCCATTGGGATGAGAGCCCTTTGATTACAGAGACAGTGTCTTTGTGTCCTCAGTGCTTAGCGCTGTGTCTGACAACATGTAGGTACAGTCAATTCTCAATATTTGTGTGTATTTGCTTGATTTTATTGGTAACCTCATTTTTACTTTCATGTTGACAGTCATCCTATGTGCAGTAGAGAAACAAAAAATGAGGAGGGTAATGTATACAAGTTAGTGGAGCTGCTGATATCCTAATAGGTGCTTCACTGCTCTTGTTCACCCTGACAGAGGTCCCTGCGCATGCATGTTTTCATTGTTTACCTTTAAAACTCATTTTATGTTGCAGTTATGTTCCCTACCACCTCAAAAAAAGCATAGTTCAAGTCCTTTGGGCTTCAAGCCCAAGTGTGCAAAGTCAGTGACGTGGCTTAGAGAGAAAATAAAGGTGTTAGATAAACTTTGGGTTGGACTGTCTGCAGCCACTGTCAGCACAAGTTTGGTATTAACAAATCAATGATTCATTATATCTGCAAAAAGTAGAAAGTTTTTATGGTACTGTAGGTTTCATGTTATTAAAAATGAATATTGTTGAAATTAATGTGTTTTTTTAAATTAAGGTATTAGCGCAAAAAAGCCACAGAATTCTAGGGATTTACTGGCAAGAAAAAAAAATGTTTTGCATGTTACCAATTTTATTTTGTGTACTGTATTGTGTGCATTATTTCATGGTTACTGCCTTAAGAAAAGTGCATACTATCAGAATTAATGTTTTATTATAAAGAATTGTATGCAGAAAAGCATATTTTGTACAATCTCTAGTGAAAGATTACACCTTTTGGTGGTGGTAGGAACCTAACTTTCTATTTCCCATAGATTTGATGTAGCAACATTCTCATTTTGACTTTCATGCCATTTTCTAGGAATGTTAATCCTGTGGAAGTTAAGGATTGACTGTAACTATATGCATAGAAGTTATATACAGAGTAGATGGAAGGAGTAGTCAGAAAATAATGTAAGAGGAAAGGTACTGAGTAAGGGTTGGGTAGGAGACAAGGACATATCTTTGAGAGAAGGTGGAATCTGAGCTGTCTTAAAAAAAGCTAAGGAAACTGAGAGGCAAAAGTGAGTAGGGAGAGTCTTCCAGGCATGGGAAACATCCAATGCATAGGCACAGAGTAGAGAGAGCATATGAGCAATAGCCAATAGGCTAGTGTTACTGGATCATAAAGGATATGGAAGGAAGTGAGGGGTAAGAAGACCAGAAAAGTAGGAAGAGGCCAGATCAAGAAGGGCTCTAAAAAGCCAAACAAAAGATTTTATATTTGAAACCGGAAGTAATAGGGAGCTACTGGAGTTTATTGAGTATCATGATGAAATCTGCAAGTTAGAAAAATCATTCTGAAAGCTGAGTGAAGGATATTTTAGCATATGGAAAGACTTCCAATGGTCCTTATGAGAGGTCATTCAGACCTATATTAGGATGGCAGTTGTGCGAGTAGAAAGAAAGGAATGTATACAAAAAATTTTGTGAAGGCAAAAAGTTCAGGCTTTGACGACAAATTGGACATGTACAGTAAGAGATGGTGAAGTTGAGTATAACTCTAAGGTTGTGAATCTGGGCAACTGGGAGGATGGTGTGACCTTGTTAGTAATAGGGAAGTGGGTAGTGTTTGGGGGGAAGATTTTGAGTTTTATTTTGGGCATGTTGAGTCTGAGATGCTTATATAGAGCATCCAGTTCAAGATGTACAATCAGCAGCTGGTGATACGATACTAGAGTTCAAGAAGGAGAGTAGGTCTAGGATTATACAGATCTGGGAGTCATTTACATAAAGATGATAACTGAATCCTTGGGAACTAATGAGATCACCAAGTGAGACAGTACAGAGCAAGAAGAAAAGAGGATCTTTGGGAACACTCATGATTAATAGAAGTGATATGGATGGAGATCTTGCAAAGGAGTGAAGGAGAATCAGGAGAGAGAAGTGCCATGAAAACCTAGAGGGGAGAGGGTTATCACAAGGAGATGGTGATCAACAATGTAAAAAACTGTAGAGGGGGATAGCTAGGTGGCACAATGGATAGAGCACCATCCCTGGAGTCAGGAGGACCTGAGTTCAAATCTGACCTCAGACATATAACAACTTACTAGCTATGTGACTCTAGGCAAGTCACTTAACCCCAATAGCCTTTCAAAAAACAAACAAAAAAAAAACCCAACAACTGCAGAGAGATCAAGGACGATCAATTGTTGTGATTAAATCATTAAACTGGGCAGTGAAGAGCTCATTGGTAATTTTGAAGGGTAGTTTCAGTTGAATGATGAGGTAAGAATCGCATAGGTTTTAGAAAAGAGTGAGAAATATGAAATGGCGGTGGAGGTGCCAATAGTATACAGCTTTCATAAACTGTGTAACTGAGCATGGAAAGAGAAATATTAGAAGACTGGGATGGTTGAATCAAGGAAAGTTTTCTTTTTAATAGGTGAAGATATAGGTTTGTTTGTAGAGAACAGGGAAGGAATCAATGGATAGAGAGATATTACAGATTGTGGATGATGGTAGAGACAATCTACTGGAGAAGACAGGGAGGAGGAAATCAAGGGGGCATCTGAAGAAGTGTCTTGTCAAGGAGAAAGACAGAGATAGGAGTGAAGGAGGAAATAGTGGAGGAGTATGTCAGAATAATATGAGATGAGGGGGAAGGGAAAAGAGTGAAGTTTAGGCAAATTGCCTCACTTTTTTAGTGTTATATGAGGTGAAGTCCTCAACTAAGGAAGTGGACAGAAGGATATGTAGAAGGCTTGATGAGAGATGTAAAAGTCTGGATTAGCTACTGTGTTGAAAGCTTTTTAAATGTTTGGAGACTGTAGAAGGTTACAAATATGAACACTGAGTAAATTAGGAAAGTGTTTAATTTTTAATCCATTAGTTTTTGTTATTTTAAATAGGTTTTATTGACTTTTTTGTTTTTAATTTCTCTCCTTGCTCCTCTCTAGACAGCATTTTCTTACAAAATTTTTCAAACAAATGAAGAAGAGAGAAAACTAATCGGTAAAACTGACTAATATGTTGATAAAAATTGATATTCTATCAGTGTTCCATACCCATGGACCAGAACTTCTGCAAAGAAGTGACTGTCCAATGACTTCTCATATCTCTTATTTAAGATCAGACTTGTTCTTTATGATTTTGCAACATGAATTTTGCTTGTATGGTGGTGGTGTGCTTTTTACTTACTCTGTTATTGAGCATAGTTTCTCTGGCTCTGCTTCTTCTCTTCACATAAGTTAATGTGAATTTTTCCATACCTCTCTCTATATATCATGTTTGTCATTTCTTACAGTGTAGTAAAATGAGATTCATGTACTACAATATGATTAGTCTTTCCTAATTAGTTGGCAAATACTTTGTTTCTAATTCTTTGTCATCATAAAAAAAGTATTACTATAAATATTTTGATGTATATGGAGCCTTTTTTTTTGTCAGTAATCTCTTTGGGATATAAACCCGGTAGTGTAATTCCTAGATCAAGGGATATGGATATTTAGTCACTGTATTTTCATAATTCCAAATCACTTCAGTATGGTTGTACCAATTCATAGCTCCATCAGGGATGCATTGTTGTACATATTTTCCCACAGTCCTTTCCACTTTCTCGCCTCTTGTCACCTTTGCCCACTTGCGAGGTGCAAGGTGAAATCTCAAGATTGTCTAAATTTGCATTTCTCTTACTCTTAGTGATTTGGAGCCATCTTTCATGTGGTTGTTAATATAAAATGGTTTTTTAAAAAATATTTTGGGATTAGAATTATTTTGGACATAAGATATGAAAAGTACAAAGTTAAAAGGTGATTCAATAATTTTTTCTTTAAAATTAACTAATTTAGCTTTTAATTAAACAATATATTGATGACAATTGCTGGTGGTCCTTCATTATTAAGGAGGACAGAGAATGAACAGTGTATTCCAAAGCCTCAGACGGACATAACCTTGTCTGTCAGGATCACAATTACAGAATATTAGAACTGAAAGAGACTATAAGAATCTCTCATATTTTTTGGAATGAGGATACTGAGGCTCAGAGAAGGGAAACAATTTGCCTGACATCACACAGCAGCACATTTAGGACTAGATCTCAGGTCCTCTGACTCTCAGTAAAGTATTTTTTCTTCTGTAGTCCTACAGACAGCCCTGTGTGCTTCATGCACTCCGTCTTTAGAAAGATTTGAGGTGTCACTGCAAAAGAAATAAATTAGAAAACTGAAAAGTCAGGTGTTGTACAGCCACTTAATTTTTATTTCGCAATCTTCCCAATCTCATGAACCAAATATAATGCTTGGAAAAGTCACTAAAACGTAGCAAACTGAAATTCACTTGCTCCGAATCTGTGGGTTTGAATTTTTTGTATCCACCTCAGCTTTTTTTTTCTCCCTAATGCGGATTGCTTCTATAGCCCCATACTTACTTCAGTGGAAACTACATTTCATTGCAAATTGAGACGCGGTGCATGGCTGCTCTGATGAGAGAATTCAGAACTCTTTTTGATGCCAGGCCTTAAAAAGAAACACTGAAGGAAACCACAGATAACTACCAACAACAAGGAAGAACTGTTTCTTCAGCAGATTTCCATTCTTTTACCCCTCATTTGCCCTGTTAAGATGCCAATGGAGGTGGTCTGGGTTGTAAATTCCTTGAGGGCAAAACAGTATCTTTTATCCTTCCATCCTCTGTGGTGCCTAGTACAGAGCCTCGTATGTATTTTGCTATGGATTAGGCTTGTGATCTATCTATTGCTGTAAGAAACTCCTAAGAAAGATACTTCTGTCAATATAGATCAATACTGGATCCACAGCTTTTAATCTTGGAGAGTTTCCTGGGGACACTGAAAGGTTAAGCAACTTGCCCAGGACCCCATAGTTAAATACAAGAGATGGTGCTCGAAGCTAGTTCTTAACTGACTCCAAAGTTGGCTCTCCAAACAACAGCTATGCGCTCTTTTGCTCATAGTAGACTCTCAATAATTTTTTGAATGAATTACAGAATTCTTCTTTAGGATAATGATAATTATTATCGTAGCTCCCATCTACAAACCAATTTTGAGTTAGAAAACACCTTCCTTCACAACAGCCCTGTGAGGTGGGTGTTAGGAACACTCCCAACAAAACCTGAGCCAGCAACTGTGACCCAGCTGGACAGCGCCAGCAAAGAGAGCTGGACTTATGGATTCTTCCTCAGGCACTGAAGAATTCTGAAGGTTTTCCCTTTCAATATTCTTGCTTTACTCAATAATCCTAGAGCATACTAGGAAATCTCAGTGTGAGGAAGAATTTAGTAACCACAGGAAGGCCCATTCCGAAGGCCCTGTGTAAATATGGAAGCTGGCTGGTGTGGCTGCTAATGATTCTTAGTGGAATATTCCACAGTTCACAAGGTTTTTTTCCTCAGGAATGTTTCCCCTTCTATAAAAGGGTCTTGGAGGAATGTGTGTGGAGAGAGAGGCTAGAAAATTGAGCCATCCCCAGATGGAGGGCTAGAAAATTGAGTCATTTCCCAGGAGAAGTGCATGGAGTCAGAAAGGTTTGTTGGACCATATGGTCAGCTGGTAATTTAGAACTTGAATTTCAAAAGCATGAGTTGGCAAAGTGCTACACAGAGTTTCAGCCTCATGATTTTTTTTCATCATTTTTCTTTGTTATTAGTTGAGCAACTGACATTGTTGGCCCTGCACAAGAAGGCTGTCTGACTGAGTTGGAGAAATTATCCAACTCCAAAATCACACTCTAGCCCAGAAACCGGTTTTGCTTCCCTCCCCTCTTTCTTTCATTTCTTTTCTTTCTTTTAATTCCCCCTGCCCCCCCAAACTATTGTAGAATTTTTGTCTTTGGAAATGATTTAAAGATAGTTGAGAAAAGAATGTCAATAAATAATTAAAAAGATAAATTGAAGAAAATAGAAAATTTTGGGGGATGCAGATGAGCAGGGCAGTGTTAAAACATTAAATTGAAATTGTACTAAAAAAAGTTCCCATACTATATGTAGAAGGGAAAGAAGCAAATTTTACCTGAAAGAAGTCCACACTTTTATATTCAATCCCCCTTGGGGATTGCTGTTAACATTTTTGTACGTATGAGTTCTTTTGCTTTTCTACTTCATCTCTTATCTTAGCAACACTGCTGGCAAAGGATTTGCAAATTTAGTGAGTTTTTGTGTGTGGTTTCAATTTACTTTCCAGAATTCAGCCAGGCCAGGTTTTATTTATGATGAAGAGATAACACCCTTACCTTACAGAAGCCTCAGAATTACTGATCGAGATTACAAATTAATCCCATAGGAGGAGTCAAAGATGGTAAACAAGCTTTGGGTACTGTCCTACAAATGGTAGGAGAAGCTGGAAAAGTGTAATGATGTCAGGGATGTAACTAACTTTAAAGGGGGTTGGATGGAGCTTGGAAAATTAACCTCTTGACTTGCTAAGGGATTTGTCCCTATTTCCATGATGGAAGTGCATTCAGCCAGAGGGTAGTAGGATGCATTGTTATAATAATAGCTAATATTTGTATAGCACTTTCTATGTGCCAGGCACTGTGCTGAAATATTTTATAATTATGACCTCATGTGATCCTCATAACAACCCTGGAAGATAGACACTATTATATATGTATGTATGTATGTATATACACACACACACACACACACACACACATATACACATATATTTTTACATTTACATATGTATATGTATACACATATATTACACATATAATTTCTATGTAATGTATATGTATATCACATATATATGCACTTACATACATTAATATTGTATATTATATTATTAATATAATTATATAATAATATGGTATATTAAATATATTACATATGATAAACATATCATTTCTATATATTTATATATTATAACATGTATTTACATATATCATTTACAGTTGAGGAAACTAAAGCACAGAGAGGTTAAGTGACTTTCCTAGGGTTACACAGCTAGTCATTGTCTGAGGTTAGTTTTGAACTCAGGTCTCCCTGACTCTAGGCCCAGCTCTTCATCTACTATGCCACCTAGCTGCTTCATATGAACGACTAGCAATGGCTGAATTGATGCAGGAGATCTTGTCCATCATCATACGATCTCATAAATACCCAACTGCATCTGATGATAACTAATCAGATGATTTCTTCAGCTCCTGTCACTTGCTAGATGTGGGTTTGAAAAGTCTAAGTCTGTTTCTGAGGCTCAGAAAGCAGGTCAGTATGTAGGAGCTTTCTGTCTATGTAGTGGAAGATTAAGCTTCATCTTTTAATTATTCATTAGACAAGAATTATTGAGCATGCTTTATTTTATTCCTCAAGATCCAATGGTTTTTCTAAGTTACAAGTAAATTGATATCAATGAAGTACATTTGGGCAAGATATTTAGAAAGAATCACGGACTCTAAAAACTGGACAGAACTTCAGACAGCAGCCATCAACTCTCATCCAGTCCTAACAATCCCTTCTACAAAATCTCCAATAAGGGATCATTTCTGCTTGAAGACCTCCAATGAAGAACCCACTACCTCTTGAGACAGCCCATTCCACTTTTCAGGTGTCTCTAATTGTTAATTTATTTTTAAAATAGCATACAGCCCAAATCTGCCTCTCTTCACCTATTAACCATTGCTCAAAAGTCTTCCCAGTACTTAGCACAGCACCCAACACATAGAAAACACTTAATAAATGCTAGTTGACCAACTGATTTCTTTCTAGGACCAGCATGTGTAATCTCTCCATCCCTGTGATAACCCTTCAGATATTTAAAGGCATCTATCATGCCCCTTCTAAGCATCCCTTTTCCAAGCTAACCATCTCCATTTCCTTTAATCAATTATCATATGGCATTTTTTCACCTGTAATTTCACTATCCTAATAACCCAATTCTGGACATGTTATATATCGTGTGTGTATTTCTTAAAATGTAGCATAAAAAAGAAACACACTATTGCAGATATTGCTGAGGACATAATAATGAAGCTATAACTTCCTCGGTTCTGGATCATGCTTCTTTGAATACAAGCTAAAATCATGCACACTTTATCATAAAATTGACTGATGTGGCACATATACCCTAGAGCATTTTCAGATTAACTCTGATCTAGCTATATCTACATGGTCTTGACCTGGTAAAGTCGATTAAAAAAAAAACTACAATACCATTTTTATCTCTATCTGTAAAGATTTCTATCTATCTGCTGAATTTAATCTTATTAGATTCAGCCTAATGTCTTAGCCTATTAAGATCTTTTGGGAACTTTATTTGTTTTCTCATGAGTTAGTTGCCTTTTCCTGCTTCGGATCACCTGCAGATATGCTAAGTATGCCATCTATACCTTTATCTAAGTCACTGATAAAAAAAAAAATATTGAATAGCTTAGGGCCAAGCACAAATTCCTGGAATATTCTGCAAGAGCAGTACCTCCAAGTTGACATTAAGTCATCATTGGGTGTTCTCTGGGTATGGTCATTCAACCAGATCAGAATATACTGACTGTACCCAATGTTCCTCCACCTTGTCCAAAAAGAAAGCATACGAAATGCCATCAAATGCATTGCTAAAGTTTAAAAAATACTTTGTCTATCATGTCTATCTAAGTCTATGGCTCAGCAACAAGTTTTTTTTAAAATTTATTTTATTTTCAATTCATGGAACAAAACAAGCATTTCTATAGCACAGTACAACAAAAAGATGATTGAACATGAAACTGCAAATCTACCATGTACAGCTTGATATTCCCTCCAAATATAAAAACAAAGTTATCATGTAAATTTCTTTTTTTTTCTTCCCTCCCACCCTGTCCTAGAGATGGCTACCATTAGACACAAATAGGGATGGATATATATGTATACATACATATATATATATGTATACATACATATACACACATACATATGTGTGTATGTAAAATTATTCTATACATACTTCTATTTATCAGTTCTTTGGATGCAGATAGCATCTTTCTTCATATGTCCTTTATTTTTAATTTGTGTATTTATAACAGTCAAAATGACTTAGTCACTCAAAGTCGTTCTTAAAACAATATTAAAACAAGTTTCAATCTTAAACTGACTTTGTGAAAAGCTGCTAAATCATCTCTTACCTTTTCAATTGGTGCGTGCTTAGGTCAAATGAACACATTTAACAATTACCTATGGTGAAGCAATGTTATTTCTGTTTCAATACACATTATTTTATTCTTAAATGTGTTTTTTAAAGTTGTGCTTTGGCATGTTAGGTTTTATAACTCCAAATTTGTTCACAAAGTAGTTTTGGATCTCATGCTGTGATATCAGAGATACCGGGGAAAATAAAACATGAAACGTTTGGTGTCCTGATTTCTTCCTTGAATATCTTAGGACACTTTATTTGACCTTTTCTATGTACTTCATCATGTTTCAACCTGCATTGTAATTATATGTGTATGAACTGCAACCCTTCCCCAATGCCTGTTAGAATAAACTCCTTGAGGGTAGGACCATGTCATTGCATCTTTGTATTTCCTGCTCCCTAGCACAATGCCTTGTACATTTCAAATGGAGTTAGGATTAACAGCAGTTCTTGTTTTAAAGGACAAAGAGCTAAGGTTGATAAGGGAAAATGACTTCCTTCTTTCTGACTGACATAAGAATAATAGGATTTAATGCTAGTAACTTAGTTCTCTTTCCTTTGTCTTTTCATCTGCTGCCAGAATAAACAAAAGATTCATGAATTTGTAGTTCTGATTACAAGGAGAAGGCAATGAGGTATAGAAGAAAGAGAATTCAATGGACTAGGAGTCAGGAAACTCAGTTCAAGTCTTGGCTTCACAGCTTTTTAGCAATTTTTCCTTTCTTTCTTTCTTTCTTTTTTTTTTTTTCTTTTTGGTGAGGCAATTGAAGTGACTTGCCCAGGGTCACACAGCTAATAAGTGTCAAGTATTTGAGGTGAGATTTGAACTCAGGTCCTCCTGACTCCGAGGCTGGAGCTCTAGCCACTGTACCACCTGGCTGCCCCACTTTTTTTTTTTTTTTAATGGTATGGATGTCATTTGTTTTTACATTGCTTATATTTTTCTTTCTATCCTTTGTCCTCTTCTCTCCCAGAGAGTCATCCCATAAAATAATGAATTTTTTTTAAGAAAAAAAGGAAAAAGAGAAATCATTTGAACTAATTGATATATGGAAAAAATCTGAAAACATATGCAATGTTCTACATTCATGGATCTCCACCTCTGCAAAGAAGTAGGGGAATATACATTCTCATATCTCTTCTTTGGGGCCATTTTTTTTTTTTTTTTTGTAATTTGTGACATGTACTTTCAATTGTTTGGGGGTTGCTCTTTTTTCCATTAACATTGTTATATATGTAGTTTTCTGGGCTTGGCTTACTTCACTGTGTTCTCAGTTCATGTAAATCTTTCCATGCTTCTCCATATTCATAATTTCTTACAATGCTGCATAATTTCTTTAGATTCTTGCACAACAGTTTTTATCGCCTTTCTCCTTTTTATAGGTGTCTATTTTTAAGTTTATATTAACATTTCCTTCGTCATTTTCTTAAGTAGACAAGAAACAAGACAATAAATCAAAACCTTATTTGTAAGTTTGCCTATTTCTGAGTTGTATATGCTCACCCTGAAGTTTTAACAATTGTCTCTCTTGAGCTAGTTGGAACTAGCTTCAACACATCCCTGCCTGGGATTAAGCAGTGATTGATAACAGTTAAGGATTAGTGAGAAAGACACCAAGTTGTAGCCTGATGTTTGTATTTCTTTATATCTTGCTCTATTTTTAAAAAGATTGACATTGTGGAAAATTATGAAAACTTGAATTACTGAAAACTGTAGGTGTCAAATTCACCACATGATAGCAACTATACTAATTGCAGGCAAACAAGGAGAAAATGAACAGCTTCTGAGACCTGCTTTACAAAGTCAAACATGCAAGGTGATAGCAAGCATATATCTCCTAAGAAAACATAATTTGCAAAGTAAATCTGCTGTTTGATGCTCCAATATATCTACATGCTCATACACACATATACATACATACATATTTATATATACATACACATATACAGATTTAAATTAGCTTTTGGAGAGCAGCTATAACAATCCTCCTCTTTATTAATGGGAATAATTGAAGCCTGATAATTGTTTAGTTTTTCTAGAATCTGAAAAACTGAATATGATTATCCCTGCCCTCACAGTTATTAAAATGAAATTTTCCTTTATTTCAGATTTCAAAGCTATTAAATTTAGGTTCATGACCTAATAATGAAAAACTCTTGCATGCAGATAAAAAATAACTTGCAGATGTTTGAAAGTGCTCCCTGAGAAACTGCCAAAACTCTACTGATCCTGAAAATGGCATTTGTTTTATGAATAGGATCTCACAATTCTAAGTTGGAGAAGAGTAAAAAGGAAGAAGTGAGCCACATGTAAATTTTTGCAATTTAATTGGACACATTTTTCCTCTACCTTTCTTCTCTTTACCATGCAGTAGGTGCCAGCTGTCACTGAAAGCTGTTTCCAAACCAATTACCATTTCTTTATCAGAAAGGAGGATAAAAATCTCAACAAAAGAACAGATGAGCAGATACTATTGTACCTCAGAAACTGGAGCTGCTCTTGAAAGGGAGTTGCATCTTTGCAGAATTATTATTATCAATCAGCCTTTATTGCTTCAGCTTTCTTTATTGCATGCTTACCCACAAAGTAATGAAAACATATAATAAAGATACTAAAACACATAATATATCACTGTGCAGATATTGCAATCATAGCAAATCCAATGTAAATGCCCTATAGGGAATACTTGTGCTTTCTGAAACATTGCTAACAGTTTGCACGATGCAACATCACGTTATTTATCTACTAAACCTGTCACACTCTGCTAAATATCGTGTGAGTACCAGCCCCAAATAATTGCTATTGCTTTCTATCCTCAGAACAAACTGCATATTTCTTTCCTGTAGCTGGTTTTAATATTCACAAAGAATGGCTCCCACTCCTGAATAATTAATACATAATGATTACTAAGCTACGGCATTCTCCACCTATGTATGGTTTATGATTCCAGCCTCTCAGATCTTGCCAGGCTTCCTGCTCCAACAACTATTTACAGTCAGGAGCTAAGAATCAGTAAACGACATGAAACAACAGGCTTGACAACATGGAATTCAGTCAATAATGATTTACAGGGATTGGATGGACCCTGTGTACTTTATTCCTGAATCTCAAGCCCCATCTGCTGCTCAGTCTCCAATTTATTCTCCGTTCAGTAAATGTCTCTTAGATGACAGAGTTCTTGTTCTTTGTTTACTTTTATGAAAACCATTGAGACTCAGGAGTTCAAGTCAAGTACACAAGGACACACTTCTTTTGTGGCATTTCCAGTTCTGGGTATCAGTAATGTTGAAATACCCTCGGGATTTTTTTTTTTACGTGCAGAAAATCTGCCGTCCTCTCATGATCACACACTGAGGCTGCTTAATAAATATTACATAATGATGATAATTAATGCGTGTGAGTCACACTAGAAACCACAGAAGGAATTTAAAGATAACGTAAAAGAGCTAGCAAAGACGGAACTGATAATTCTCTTGCGGGAATGAACGCACAGTGACGTTCTGAACACTACTGCTACTATCTATTGTTGGTTTCTGCTCAATGATACTGTTACACGGTGCAGACCAGATGTAAGGTGATTCCAGTATGATAAGCAATAACATTAAAAAAAAAACCCAGAGATTAAGAGACTTGACCCAATGAACGGAATTTAAATGATGTTTTTTAAAGTTAGCCTTGAGGGAAAGATGGAATCCAGTGGAATCGCAGTGAGTAATGAGAAGAGATGAATGTGGGAGAACTAGCCCCCAGATAGTACATAAACACACCTCAGAAATATGATTATAAACTCCTTGGTGGCAAGGACTCTAGTAACAAGAGCTAAAATTACATAGCATTTTATACTTACTAATTAATTTATGTACTCTATCTAGTTTTAATTTCATCACAATCTTATGAGCTGGACAATGTGTTGTTTTTATTTTAAAATGATCTTCCTGATTTTTTTATATATCACAAAAATTTCTCCCAATTTCCCTCCTCCTCCTGGAGAGCCAAACTGCCTAATAAAACTAATATTAAAAAAAAAAGAAAAAAATCAGCGGAACTGATCAATACAACAATGTATCGTTAATCCCATTTTGCAGAGAAAAAAATTAGGCTTTGAGAGGTTAAGCGATTTACCCACCATGATACACGATTGGTGGAGTTGGAACTCTAATCCAGGACCTTTGAATACAAGTACATAGGATTCTACAGCTAGAACGTAATCTAAAAGTTATCTAATTCAACCGCCTCATTTCGCAGATGAGAAAATTGTGGCTGGGACAGATGAAATAAATTGAGGAAGTTTATATATGGAAATCAAAGCAATATCTTCTGATGCAAGATCCAATGCTTTTTTCACTACCCTAGGTCTTCCCATTCATGTCTCCCAAAGCATTTAATCACATAAAACACACTGAAACAATGCAGAGTATTAGAGTGAATTGCATTAAAAAGGAAGATATCAATAACTCCAAGAGCCAACTGAGTACTACTCATTCACTCCTGACTATTCAATGACATGACTTTACTGTGTAACAGTTATATAGCCTCTTTTTTCCTCTATAGCTCCAAAATGTCAAAGGGGAGATATAGTTAACATTTTACAAATAAAGCACTCTGAGACTGTGTGTTTGTGTGTGTGTGTGTGTGTGTGTGTGTGTGCGCATAGGCATGTATGTATGTATGTATGTATATGTCCCCTTCTCTCTTTTGACATTGCCACCACCATCTTTAGCACCTAATACCCGGACTATTACAGGAGGCTGCTATTTTGTCTTCCTGCCTCAAGTTTCTCCTCACTCCAATCCATACTCCACTTAGCTGCCAAAGTGATCTTCCTAAAGCACAGGTCTACCATGGGTATACCCCATTCATATTTTAGTTCTTGAGGATAGGGATTGTTTTTACCTTTCTTTGTATTCCCGGGGCTTTGAATAGTGCCTGGCACATAATAAATGTGGATTGTCTCCCTATCCTCCCCAAATCCTGCTCTTATAGTAAAGGACTTTAATATTCATGCAGATGTCCCTCAAATTCCCTAACCATTTATTTTCTCAACTGCCTTAAGTCATATGACCCACTCCTTCACTACATCTCAGTCACACATAGGGATGGTTACACATTAGATCTTGACATAATCTATAAGAGCTCCACTGATGTAATTAGAAACTCTAAATTGTCCTTAGATGACCATAGCCTTCAATCATTCCACCTCTTCCTATGCTTCCCATTTCTTACATCTATAATTCACCCTCATTAGGATCTTCATTTCCTTCAGTTCTTTCTCAGGCTTACACCTAATCTGAATTTCTTCTCCTTCTTCCAACTTCACCATAATAGTGAGCCATTGCAATTCTATGCTGTCCACTGCTATTGAATCCCTTATCCCCATTGCCCTATAACTTTCTTCTCTTTCCAAACCTCAGTTCTGGATTACCTCCAACATCTGCCTCCTCTGCTTCTACTCATAAGCTGCTGAATGAATTTGGAGGAAATCCCGTAACTGTGCTGCTTGGGTACATTATGAATTCATGTTATCCAACTTCAATTGGGTACTCACTGAATCAAGGTAGTCCTTTTTTCCTCTCTAAATGATTCTGTATCTCAATCCCTACAGAAGCTATTGCAAATCTTCCCTACTGAATCTCCCATACCTCCTCTACACTCAGTTTTATTATTTTTTCTTCAATAAGTTATTCTTGGCTATAGACCTTCATCTTTTGTGTATCATTTCAAGATTACCTCTCCTTTAAAGTGGCAGTTGTCAAGTTCTATGTAATCCTGATTGAGGTTCCTCTGCACTTAAAATCTTTCTTTCCAGCTGCTTATTTTCCTCCTTTTGGCTTGAAAGTTCTAGATTGTGATTGTAATATTCCTGAGAGTTTCAATTTTGGTTTTTCTTTAAGAAAGTGATCACCAGGTTCTTTCTATTTTTTATTTTCTTCTCTTTCATTGTTTCTTGAAATATAGTAACTTTTTTTTTGTCATATCGATTCTTAGATTGTTACTCCTTGACCTCTTTTCCTAGTCAGTTGTTTTTGATGGGAAATAGTTTGTGTAGTCTTCCATTTTTTTAGTCTTTTGAATATGTTCTAGTATTTCTCCTTTTCTTATGGATTTATTGATTTGTTTGGTCGAGTCTAATTTTTGTGGAGTCTATTACTTGGGTAAACTTTTATATGTCTCGTATTAAATTATTTATTCTCCTTCCAATTCATTCCTATAGAGATCTCATTTCACTTGTATCATTTAAAAATGTTATTTATTCCTTCCAGGAATTCTAGTAGATGCTATAGCCAAACTCTCTCTCTCTCTCTCTCTCTCTCTCTCTCTCTCTCTCTCTCTCTCTCTCTCTGTGTATGTATGTGTGTTTATTTTTCTTCTATCATTGGTATCTTTAGATCTATACTTCTTTATCATTGGTGTTTACATGTTGTTTCACTCTTTATCATTGGTGTCTTTTATCTACTCATTTTCCCCTGAATTGGGGCTTTATATTAGGACCAGGCTCTGCTCACTTCTGGAAGGAATGGTGGAACCTGGTTTGATCCTCCGTTATATTATCTGCCACTCTACCTTTTCATCATTAAGTGCTGTCTTCTTCAAGGACTTCAGCATAGGTCTTGTGCATGAGTTCCAAAGAATGGCCTGATCTAAGGCAGTTTTATCATTGTCCTCCCAAGCTGATCTCTCTCTGGGGTCATCAATACAGGCTGAAGGCTTTAGGAGTCCTCTGTTTTCACTTGGTCCATGTTCCTGTATTCTTAATGCCAGGCACACAACTGCAGACTCTCAGTGTCCCTGGTTAACCCTGGGTTTCTGTGTTGTATTTCCTCCATATAAGCCTTGATCATAGGCCATGAATCTTTCTCCTCTCAGTCACTTCTAATATTCTTTTTTTTTTTAAGGCAATTGGGGTTAAGTGACTTGCCCAGGGTCACACAGCTAGTTAGTGACAAGTGTTTGGTCTGAGGCCGCATTTGAACTCAGGTCCTCCTGACTTCAGGGCCAGTGCTCTATCCACTGTGCCACCTAGCTGCCCCTCTCAGTCACTTCTTAACCCCTTACAATACAACTTCCATCCTCATAATTTCACTGAAATTGCCCTCTCCAAAATTACCAGTGATCTCATATTGCCAAATGCAATGGCCTTTTCTCAATTCTTATTCTCCTTGGCTTATCTGTAGCCTTTGACACTCTTGATCATCCTCTCTTCCTTTACATTCTCTTTTCTTTAGTTTTTTGGCACACTACTGTCTTCTGGTTGTCTTCCTACCTGACTAGATTCACTTCATCCAAATCATGTCCTCTAATTGTAGGTGCCCCTCAGGGTTCTGTCCTGGGCTCTTTTCTTTTTTTCCTCTAAAGTGTTTCAGTTGGAGGTGTGGAGCCAAGATGGCAGAGTAAAAGCAGTGACTTGCTTGAGTTCTCCCCCAAACCCCTCTAAATACCTATAAAAAATGGCTCTAAACAAATTCTAAAGCAGCAAAACTCACAAAAAGACAGAATGAAACAAATTTCCAGCCCAAGACAACTTGGATGGTTGATCGTAAGAGGTATATCATGCCAGGCGGAGAGAGGAGGAGTGCAGTTTGGCATGGGCACACAGGCCTCAGCAAACCTGGAGCAGGCCTCAGAGGACTGAATCGCAGGCAGCTGTGGCAGTTTCCGGACTTCTCAACCCACGAACACCAAAGACAACTTAGAAGGTCAGTGGGAAAAGTCTGTATCTGTGGTGAGAGAGAGAAGCTAGGTCCCAGCCCCAGTTCCTGTGCGTGGCCCTGGTGAGGCAGCAGCTTCCTGAGCTTCTGGCCCACAGACAAAAGGGGTATTGAGTGACTGATCAGAGGGGGATTGCAGAGATCTCTTTGCCGGTCTCTTTGCTGGTGCAGGATTCTCTTGCTTTGCCCATACTTAGATTTGGGTCACAGTTCTGGGTGGTGGTCCTGGGGCGAGGAGGAGCACTGGGGTGATGGAGCTTATAGTGGCAGTGGAGAGGAAATCTTCCTCATAGTTCCAAGACAGAAAAGAGTGCTTGTGGTCACTCATAGACCAGAGCACGGGTCAGGAAAGGAGTAAACACCTCACCCCTGATCACAGCACCTTGGAAGAACTGAAAATTTACAGGTCCCTAGAAGTATCTCTGAAAATAGCTGCACAAAACCCTCAAAGCTTGGGACAGTACATTCTCCACACTGGAAGTAGACCCCTACCTTAACAAAGAGTTTATAACTCAAGTAATTGGCTGGGATCATGAGCAAGCAGCACAAAAAGAGTCAGACTACAGAATCTTACTTTGGTGACAAAGAAGATCAAAACATACAACCAGAAGAAGACAACAAAGTCAAAGCTCCCACATCCAAAGCCTCCAAGAAAAATATGAATTGGTCCCAGGCCATGGAAGAACTCAAAAAGGATTTTGAGAAGCAAGTAAGAGAAGTAGAGGAAAAACTGAGAGTGATGCAAAAAAATCATGAAAAACAAGTCAACAGCTTGCTAAAGGAGACCCCAAAAAATACTGAAGAAAATAACACCTTAAAAATAGCCTAACCCAAATGGCAAAAGAGGTCCAAAGAACCAATGAGGAGAAGAATGCCCTAAAAAGCAAAATTGGCCAAATGGAAAAGGAAGTCCAAAAGCTTACTGAAGAAAATACTTCTTTAAAAATTAGAATGGAGCAATTGGAAGCTAGTGACTTTATGAGAAATCAAGACATTGTAAAACAAATCCAAAAGAATGAAAAAAATAGAAGAGAATGTAAAATATCTCATTGGAAAAACAACTGACCTGGAAAATAGATCCAGGAGAGAGAATTTAAAACTTTTTGGACTATTTGAAAGCCATGATCAAAAAAAGAGCCTAGACATAAAGTGTTTCAGTTGGTAATCTCATCAGCTTCCATGGATTTAATTGTCATTTCTCTACTAAAGTTTCTCTATGTCTCCTTCCCCAGCCTCTCTGCTGGTCTTCAACCTCTCATCTCCAACTCATGGAGTTGCACTCTCTGCAGCAGATTTTGAATGCTTTCCAGTTCAGCTTGAGAAAGGACCTCAGTGTTTGGCGCCTTATCTTGCCAGGTAATCTTCAGAACCTTCCTACAACAATTAAAGTGGAAATAGTTTAGTTTTCTGGCATGGCTCTGATAGACTGACCAGGTTTCACAGGCATACAACAATGAGTTCAGCACAATGGCTCTGTAAACCTTCAATTTGGTAAGCAGTCTAATATGTCTTCTTTCCCATACTTTCTATTGGAGCCTCCTAAACACTGAACTAGCTCTGGCAATGCATGCATCAACTTCATCATCCATGTGGACATCCCTGCCAAGATAAGTAAACTTACCTATAGCCTTCAAAATTTCTCCATTTACTGTGACCAATGGTTCCATGCATGGATGTGCTGACTGGTGGAGGATCTTTTTTTTCTTGGTGTTAATTGTCGGGTCAAAATTAGCACAAGTGGCTGAGAATAAGTACTGAATTAATGTTTATTGACTGAAACTATTTCTTGACAAATCCCTTCCCCAGTGCTCACAAGCTTCTGGATATCACTTTCTGTGGTGTTGGGCTGGAAAAAACACATGTATGATTTTTCCTTAAATTTTTAATCATGTCTTGGTCTGGTCCTCTGTCATCAGTCTTGTTGGAACAGTTGTAGGAGACACGACCTGTTTTCAGTCTCTGTCATCTTATCTGGCACTACCTAAAGAAACTTTTCAGTAGTCTTTCAGTTGTCTTTGAGATTATTTGGGATACACTGAGGGGAAAAGTTTATATATTATGCATTTTTATATGAACTCATATAAGATGCTAATTTTTCAAGATACCATATCATTAACTTCAGAAAACAAAAGCATATTATTCCTACCAAATGGTTAATGTCATATAGAACAGTCCAGTTCTACATTGGCGTAAATATGAGGTCAGTGGCAGAGAACCCAGGGTGGCACCCCTGACCAGCAACATAACGGTTTGGAAAATGTGAAATGACATTTTCCCTTCCTGTCAACATGACACAATTACATATGTATTTCCAGGGGCAGATGCATACCAGCTGTCAGGGTATAGTTCTTAATTAATTTTTATTTGACTATTCAGATTTGGAGAATGCTTGCATTGGTGTATGGTTCTCTGTAGCTTATTTCTGGGGGTATTGTTGGTGAAAAATTCAAATGAATCCTCAGATACAAATCTCTGTGACCTTCAAGTTTTGAAGAAGTCACATAACAATTATCTGTACTTTTCTCTCCTTCCTCATCACAATCACCTGTTCCACAGCAAAATTAAAAAGTCCAAGAACTAGGTATTACACAGGGCTGCAGTTCAATTAAGCAATGAGAGAAGAATGGAAGTTTTTCTCACAAAGGGTGAGAAACATTGATTTATATGGATAATATTAAATTTTAATAAACCCCCAAATCTCTCTCCATTATAAGGAGAAGTCATTATTGATTCCTTATTCTCTTGTACCCCACATATCCAATTGGTTGCCAAATCTTATAATTTTTACCTTTACGTCTTTAGACCTTTTGCCTAAGTTTTTTAATATCACATTGGTACCAATGTAGCACTAAGGTTGTCCAATTGTTGGCTTTCATTCTTCCTACATGACTAGTTCTCATAATTTTCTAGTCATGCCTGTCCTCAAACACTTTTAAAATGCTATTTCTCTTACAAAAACCATCACTGGTAACATGCCATAAGCCCCTTTTATCTACCACATATCTTCCCATTGATCTTTGGGTTATGTGTAATTTAGATTTTCTGAGAGTGTTTCATGTTTCAATATGGGAGAATATTGATGCTAAAGAAATAGATTTTTTTGTGGAAACAAAAATTTTGGGATTATCTAAAGTCCTTTACAATTTTCCAAGATGTCTTTCTCCTATCTGAAATCTGGACTCAATATATTGTCTAAGTGAATCAAATACATGAGATGTATTCATTGATGGACTAAATCAACAGGCTGTCCTTCTAGCTGGAGGTCATAGTATGGGCAATACATATTTTTCATCTCCTTTTTTTTTCAGTGTGTATAGTTAGACTGATGTCTTTACACTGATGTGGATTTCGCTGAGGAGTCTTTGCACTGTTTTGGGACTTGGTGCAATTAGCACACTGTCATCTTCCAAATATTTTGACCCTCAAGAGCAAAAGGGAATCCTTGCTGCTCAAGATACCTTCTGAGACCAATGTCTCACTTTAGGTGAGCTATTTTTCTCCTCATCTTACACCTCTTAAGATATCACTTCTCAGCAGATTTGCTGAACAAATTTCTGTTGTCATATCTGTCTTAGTCTTGCAAAATTTTCACGCATGTATGGAGGAAATCTTGTTTGATCAGAACCTTCAAGGTTCTGTTTTATTTTATTTAGTCAGATTTTTTTTTAAGTCAATGAACAGTATACTCAAGAGGGTCTTATTCACTATGCTTCTGAATGTCTGTAAGATTATCTATAATCTCATTGTTGACAAATCCAATGGCCTTTATTGTATCCCTTGAATTATGAATGAATAAATTAATAAAGTATTTATTAAACATTTACTACATTACTACATGCTAAGCCTGGGGATACATGTAGAAAAGCAAGACAGTCCCTACTTTTAATGAGCTCAGATTCTAATGGGGGAGACAATACCTATTTTCACCTACATTTGACACTGTTGACAGAGTCATTGAATATTAAGGGTTACAAAGTGTTTTAGAAGTCATCTAGTCCAACCAGTAAGTGAATATGAATCCTCCCTATGACATCCCCAACAAGTGGACATATATTTTCTGCTTAAATATCTCCTGAAAGAGCCCTTTTCAATTTTGTATAAATAACACTTTGTTTTCAGAAATCTTTCCTCCTGAAATTAGATTAAAATCTGTTTTCCATATTTCATTCCTGTTCTTCTCCTTGGGTACAAGTGGAGTGATGCTAATCCAAATGTTAGTCCTGTAAATATTTCACAGCTGTTTATCATGATTCTCCTTCTCCACTCCACACATATAGACATATTTTCTTTGGGCTAAAGGTCCCCAGTTCCTATAAAGGATCCTTGTATGATATGGCTTTTCCAGTCCTGCTAGGTGGTTTAGTAGACTGACTTTGGGCCTGGAGTCAGGAAGACTCATCTTCCTGAGCTCAAATCTGGCCTCAGACACTTACTGGCCTCAGACCCTAGCAAACCACTTAACTTTGCCTCAGTTTCTTCATCTGTAAAATGTGCCAGAGAAGGAAATGGCAAATCACTCCAGTATCTTTGTCAGCAAAACCCCAAACGGGGTTACAAAGAGCTGGATACTCCTGAAACTACTGAATAACAACAACCACTTTTCATCCTCGTTACCTTCAATTAGAAACATTTTGGTTTGTCAGTGTTCTTCTTTAAATGTGGCATCCCAGACTGAACAAAATACCCAAGCTGTGATATGACTTGGACAGAATATAGATTTATTATCTTCTGCATTATGGGCACTCTGTTTTTATTCATGCAGCTTCCATATTTTTTTTAAAAGCAATAATACTTATGCCTCTCTCATGGCATTGTTATGAGCACCAAATAGGATAATGTATTAAAAACACTTTGTATACCTTAAAGTGCTTTATAAATATAGACTATTATCAGTTGTCCTCCATTAATCTTACTTCAAATTCAACACATCCGAAACTGAACTCTTCATCTTCCCTGCAAACCTCCCTCTTATGCCTTCCTTCCTATTAATGGTACCATCATCTGCTCTGTCATCTGGACTTAAAAACTAATTATTTTTATGGCCTTGAAGTCTCATGTCCAATCTGTCTTTTCACTGTACTGATTCTACCACCTAAACAGCTTATTCATAGAACTTTTTCCTTCTTTGTCTCTGTCTCCTGGCTTCCAAGGCTTCCTCAAAGTTTCAGGTAGTCTTACCTTCTACAAGAAACCTTTTCTAGTCCTCATTAATCTTAGCGTCTTCCATCTAAAATTTATTTCTTTCAACTTATCTTGTAAATATACAGTGGTCATGAAAGCAGCTGAAGCAGGTGCTGTGGCTCACTTAGAGCTTGGTTAGACATCAAAGACTCCAAGGTCATCCACTGCATCCCAAGCCATCGCCCATTGTCCTGACTTTTTTCCTGATGCTGGACTTTGATGACTCAGGAAGAGAGAGTGAGGCTGATGACTTGGAGCAACTCTGCCTCACTTAAATTCAATTCATGTGCAAATCAAGACATCACTCCATGATGTCATTGGTCCTCTTCAAAAAGAAAGAACAAACAATGTCTCCTTCAATTTATCTTGTGTATAATAGTTTGTTCACATGAGTTGATTTCATGTTGCCTCTCCTATTAGACTATGAGATCCTGAGAACAGGGACTGTTTTTTGTCTTTCTGTCTTCAACACTTAGCACAACATCTTGCACATAATAGGGGCAAATACCTATTTGCTGGATTGGATAGCTAGTTTGGACCTGTTACTTAAAAAGTTCAAGTGAAAAAACTGTGCTTTCACCACTACTCTGGACCTCAACTGTCTCATCTATAAGAAAGAGAGAAAGGAAGGAAGGAAGGAAGGAAGGAAGGGAGGAAGGAAGGGAGGGAGGGAGGAAGGAAGAAAGGAAGAAAGAAAAAAGAAAGAAAGAAAGAAAGAAAGAAAGAAAGAAAGAAAGAAAGAAA
>NW_020954580.1:29239387-29271642 GCF_900497805.2 Vombatus ursinus
AAAGAAAGAAAGAAAGAAAGAAAGAAAGAAAGAAAGAAAGAAAGAAAGAAAGAAAGAAAGAAAGAAAGAAAGAAAAAGACAGACTAGACTAGTTGACTTTTAAGGCCTTTCTCATCTCTAAAGTCTGAATCTAGTAGCCAAAAATGCCAATTTACTGTATTTCTTAAGGACCTAATAATTATTGACCAGAGTCAGAAGTAGTATAGTACAGTGGCTTGGAGTCAGGAAGACATAGTTTCAAATCCTATTTCAGAAACTTTCTAATTGTGTTACTGTAAACAAGTCATTTAACCACCCTTAATCTCAGTTTCCTCATCTGTAAAAGTGGAGATAATAATAGTATCTACTTCAAAGTATTGTTGGGAGGGGCAATTGAGATAACATATATAAAGCAATAAATGTTATTGCTTTATATATATAATATGTATATATAATATATATATAAAATATATGTGTATATAATATAATAAATAAAGCAAGAAATAAAAAGCAAGAAATTTTTTAAAAATATCTTGATTTAAATTCATCTGTCTTAATTTTTCTCAGTTTAAAAAATGGGGAGAAATTCTTAACATGATTTTACATTTCTATATTAATTTTTATAGGGTTCTAGCTGGACATCGATTTAGAAGTGGAAGGGGTCTTACAGATTTTGATCATCCCTCTCTTCCCCTCCCCCATCCCTACTTTTACAAAGATCAAGCTGAATTCTATAATAAGGGAAAAAAGCAAGCTAATACCAGAGCATCTCATTGAAATCCTTAGAAGAAATTCTTAAATTGATATACTGCAAGGAACCTTTATTACTAGAATAGATTTTAACTTTGGTTTCCTCCAGCTCTGATCTCAGTGAAATATATTTCTATCTAAAAGAAAATAAGGTACCCACCAACTGTGATGAATCCAGCCTTGCCTTTTAATTGTGGCATGTCCCCATAGTACTGCGAGGAAATAAACAGTATATCTCCTGGGAAATATAAAGTATACACCATGAGAATAAATCTCTTTGAGTGAGTTATACCTAGATTTCTTTTCCACTGTGTACTTTTCAGTAATTCCACAATCCTTTCTGGTTTATCAGCTTCTCCTTATTTGCTAAGTGGTGATGGTAATGCATATGTTTACCTTTTCCAGTAAATCATCCTTTTATAATTTGGCTTTCTTTCAATTTCAGATTCCCATCAGAAGAATTTTACCTCTAGGCATATTGCAACCAATTTCTTTTGTAATTAATACCATATCGGCCTCATAGTCCATTTCAACTCCCAAATGAAAATTGATGAGGCAGTCAACCACAAATAAGTATCACATACCACTGATTAAACTATCAGTCTAGCTTCTAGGGGTATCATGTTGCAACACTGAATCATAACCAGTATCTGAGTTTTCTCGTCTTTTGCAATTCATGTTGCTCATAGTGAGAGTTCATAAATTGCCATTAGGAGGCTTAAGCAAAGATTTTATATGATCCCTATCAAAATCCCACCAGGAAGTCTGATGTTAAAAAAATGGTGGAGTTGTCAGAATGGGAGAACACCCAACAGGACAAAATACCCTTAAATTTCAGAGACCCCCCCCCAAAAAAATCAACTGCTAACAACCAATAAAAAGGTATGGGAAAAATGGTCCAGCTAAATGGTTTTTCTGTCCTTCAGGGGATTCCAGGTGAGTGGTGAGAGTAGGCCTTCCAGGGAGGCTAAGGGAAGGGGTGGGAAAGAAGCTATTGGTTTGATGTTAGTCATTAATATCAAAGGCTTAGTACCAAAAGTAGTTTGTCATTTCAATCTGACATTTCAGAAGCTTTCCCCTCTGGCACTCTCTATAGCCCTAGTCCTTAAAATAGAGAGATAGCAAAGAAAACTCTTTCTTTTTGCCCTTCAAAGAGCAGAGCTTGAGGAAGTCTACTCTAGAATGTACTCTAAACTTCTTTTGTCTTTCCTCTTTCTACTCTCCATTGACTCATCCATTAATCTAACTGACTCATAAGCTAAATAAATGAAATAGAACTTTTCCTCTCTGTAACCCTCCTCTACTCATCAGTTGGCCAAGGTTATAAAGCAACATCTCTCTCCTCCCCCAGAAAACCTCACACTGATCATGGGATCTTAGATTTAGAGTGGGAAAGGATCTTGTAGGTCATTTAAATGCTGTCTTATTTTAGAGATAAAGCAATAGAGGCCCAGGGAGGTTATGACTTGCTTAAGATTATACAGGTAGTTAAAAATGGCAGTCAAGCTTTGAACTCAGGTCCTCAGACTCTGAATCTGACATCTTGGGGGTTTCCTCAACTTCCAGGAATGTATCATTTTTTAAAGTCTTTGTTGTTGTTGGTCCTTTGTTTTTGAAGAGGACCAATGACATTATGGGTGATGTTTCAACTTGTGCATGAATTGGATTTAAATGTGGCAGAGTTGCACAAGGTTGTCACTCTCATTCTCTCGTCCAAAGTCTCTGAAGTCCAGTGGTAAGACAAAAGTCAGTATGACTGGCAATGGCCCAGGATGTAGTGGATGACCTTGATATCTTCAATGTCTAAGCACTTCATAGCACTTACTTCAGCTGCCTTCATGGCTGTTGGAAAAAATTGCCCATCCTACTGGAGGAAATCTTCACATACTTGGGGTAGATGTCCCTCTAACTCACTGAAGGGTTTTAGGTCTGTTGGTCACTTTCCATCTGGTTTAGCCCATCTGCCAAGATGGTTTTACCAGGGTGTGATTGCTGTGCATGCTACAGCTTCTTGGATCAGATTGGTGAGGAAGAGAGGTCAACAAATCTCATGTTAAAACATAATTCAAAAAAGAAAAACCCATCTACAGATCAAAGCTTCCTGACCTGACCGTGCCCTCCACCCTTCTATGAATAATAGTCTAAGAGATTGTCCCTGAACTGGGACTGGTTTCAGCAACCTTACATGGAGGCTTTCACAGCAAGGGCTGATTCAACAGCAATGTTCTCTCAGGTGGTTAGACCAAGTCCCTAAGTCAGGGCCATAATAGTTTTATTATACAGCTTTGAATCCCTTCCAACTGTTTGAAGTTCTTGAAGTTAAAAAGCTAAAAACTACATATAGTACAGTATATCACACAGGATATCTTTTGAATTTTCTAGCTCCCTAGGTTCTGGGCAAAGCCAGTTCAACCTTTCAACTTGATTTTATTTGTGTTCCATCCTTGGAGCTGTTTTTCTTTTTATTATCTATGACCATTGTCTTCTTCTTCATCAACATTTAGTTTTAAGGTCTTTTTAAGAGACAGGAAAAGCTTATTTATGCAGACTGGAAAGAAATGTCTTTCCTAAAAAAAGCTTAGGAAACAGATGAGCTTGTTAAGTATAAGGAACATAAGAAAATCCAGGAGGATCATGGATTTAAAGCTGTAAAGAATCTTAAATATAATTTGGTCCAGCTCCCTGATAGGATCATTGGATAATAGAATCAGATCTGAAAGGGACCTTAGTAGATTTTGTGTGCAACGCATTTCTTTTAATGTTGACGAAACTGAGACATATAGATATTAAGTGACTAGGATATGTGTAGTAAGGTCTGCATGACTCTAATCCAATGTCACTCTACTATATTACATATACTCTCAAGAAACTATATATCTTGAAAGCTTTGGAAATTGGGGAGATGCCCATCAATTGGGGAATAGCTAAACAAATTGTGGTATATGACTGTGACAGGATATTATTGTACCATAAGAAATGACAAGCAGGATGCTCTCAGAAAAACCTGGAAAGACTTACTTGAACTGATGCAAAATGAAATGAGCTGAATGAGAACATTGTACACAGTGACACAATATTGTATGATGATCCACTGTGAATGACTTAGTTATTCTAAGGAATACAATGATCTAAGAAAATTCTGAAGGACTTATGATGAAAAATGTTATCTACCTCCAGAGAAAGAACTGATGAGGTCTGAATGCAGACTTTTTGTTTTAACTTTCTTTACTTCTATCTTGTTTGTCTGTATTTTCTTTCACAACATGACTAATATAGAAATATGTTTTGCATGACTGCACATGTATAACCTATATCAAATTGCTTTCCTTCCCAATGAGGGAAAGGGGAATGAAGGAAGGAGAGAATATGGAAATCAAAATAAAAAAAAAAACAAATGGTGAAAAATAGTTTTTTTCATGCAATTGGAAATAAATATAATATTTAATTTTAAGAAGTAACTATATCCTGGGGAGCTTAAGTCTGCGGACTTGGTAAAGGTCTCACAGGTACACAGGCTTTAAGTGTCAAACATCCAGATACATTGAGTCCTCTTTTGTATCTCTCTGTCTCTGTACTGAACTATTTAGAAGCATAGAATAAATGGCTGGACAGGACCTTGGAGCTTACCAAATTCAACCACTTTATCTTCCAGATGAGTAACCTGGGTCCATGATGGAGTCAAAAGTCATAGGTTGTAATAGAGCCAGATCTAGAGTCCAGGTCTACTGACTCCAAGGCCAGTGCTCTCACTATGCCACTACTGCCCCATTTTGTCTAAGACAACATGGTGGGCAGAAGTGGGCAGCAATGGTCCCCTGAGGCAAATTTATGGGAAGATATGGACAAGAGTCAAACAGGATGGGCTGGAATAGATGGAATATGATCTGTAGTACTAGAATAGTATCTGTAGTACTAGAGGGTATACCCATATGGAAGTTCTTACACATCCATTGAAATGACAGACTATCTTTTTTCTAGTCCCTTTTGTCAGTCATTCAGCACATTTATTAACTGCCCACTGTATATAAAGCAGCATTCCAGTAGAATTTCAGCTCCTTGTGGCAGGGACTACTTCTGATTTAGCTTTGTATCCTCAGTCATAAGACTGTGCTTTGACTATGGTAAGCATTTGGTAAGTGCTTATAAAATTGAATTGAATTGAGTTGAATTGAATTGAACTGAAGATACGGCGAGGGTACTACTTCAGGAACAGAAGAATGGAGAGCTCCTATGAATGGTTTACACAATCACAGAGTGCTCAGTTACTTGAGGAAACTAAAAAGTTGAGACCAATAATGAAAAATTTGGATAACAAGCAAGTATATTTCTTTCTACTACAAAGGATCTATGAATTCCATTGAAGTAGTTGCTTTCTCCACCGAGGCAGACTGCAATCCCTCCCCACCTTATGAAATGGTCTTTTTAAGGTGCTAAGGCCAAAGTAACTTGTTCACCTGGTGGCCAATCTCCTGTTGAAGACTGCCAATATGACTTGGCTGGTCTGCAGACTCTAGATGCAGACCATATCCAGGTCCAAGTAAATGTATTTTAAAAATTTTTGTTTTTAAAGTATACTTTATTTATTTTAACATTCATTTAAAAATTGAGTTCCAAATTCCCTCCAGGCCCTTCTACACCCATTGGAAAAGCAAGCAATATGATATCAATTATACATGTGAAGTTATACAACATTTATTTCCATGTTAGCCATGATACAAAAAAAATTAAGAAGCAAGAAAAATAAAGTAAAGAAATTATGCTTCAATTTTCACTCAGAGTTCATCAGTTCTCTCTCTAGATGTAGATAGCATTTTTCATTGCGAGTCCTTTGGAATTGTCTTGGTTAATTGTATTGATCAGATTAGCTAAGTCTTTCACAGTTGATCATCGTTACAATTGTTCAAGTGAATCTTTTAAACTATAGTGACTTTATTCAATTTATTTTAAGAAGTTTTTTTAATTGAGAAACTACTACATAAAAGGTCCAGTGTGAGACACAGAGAATTAAATAGATGTATAAAAAATTATTGCCTTCAAGGAGCTTACAATATGGTGAGGGAAATGGCAAAACACTCAGGAAACAAAAATCCAAGGTCATTTCTAATTTAGCACCTTGAAGAGTGGTACAGATAATTTGGGCTCTGAAAACAAGTCTGCCTCCATTATTATTTTCCTTTGTCCTTTCCTGGTCCTCAGAAAACAAAGAAGCCTTCACATCCTTGGTTTCTTTTGGTCACAGGAGTAGTGTGGACTTAACTCTTCCAATGAAAAACCATTAAAATTATCTGCATTTTAAATGCAGTTGTGGTTATAGTGTTCTCTCTATGATTTTTTTTTTTTTACGTTATGGACAATGAGGGTGCAGTTATCATCAGAGTTAGCTGTTTTCTTCCTCTATGTAGCCATTGAAATATCAAAGCTCCAGCCTAGCCTTATTCCCAGGTACAATGTCAAAAGAAGAGGATAACCACTTGATCTTGTCCCCACTGCTCTTTGGGGATCTGCTACAAGCAAAAAACAGTAAGGATGACTACAATGCTATCTATTGTATGTTGTATAATATATGGAATACATATTATATATTATTATATGTGTATACACACACATTGTTTTCCTGGCTCAACTTACTCCACTTTGCATCATTTCATGTCTTTTGAGGGTGGAAGATAGTGTAGAGTTGAGTTGGTTCACCAAAGGGTCAAGTTAGGAAAGGGAGAGACTACTGTTCCATGTTGTTGTTCATTTTTTTCAATTGTGTCCTCACTTGGGGACACAAGACACTGGAGTGGTTTACCATTTCCTTCTCCAGTTCATTTTACAGATGAGGAAACTGAGTAAACAGAGTTAAGTGACTTGCCAAGGGTCATGCAGCTAGGAAATGTCTGGGGCCAGATTTGAACTCAGGTTTTCCTGAGGCCCAGTACTCTATCCACACTGCTCCACCTAGCTGCCATCACTCTATAAAGTGAGCCAAAATCTAACACAGTCAAGGGTGTGCTGGAGCTAGCTCAAACTGGTGCATGAGAGCCAATAGTTAAATTTTCATTGTGAGCATGTATTTTACATTCCAGAAATCAGCAAACATTACAAATTAGGACTTAATGTATTGTTCTGTTGATTGTCCAGACTTAAGAAAGTGATGGAGAAAATATTAATAATGCACACTTACTTAAAATGTGTTGTGCATATTTTTTTTGGTAGGGAGAAAGCCGATGGTTAAACATTTACCAGCATACCTCTGAGCAGAGTTGACATTTACATTTCTGTAATTTCTAACTATTTATTATAGTTGTGACCTTTGGGAAGTCACAAAACATAATCAGTTTTCTACATGACAATCCCTCAAGTACCTGGAAATAGACATTATGTTCTCTTTATTTTTTTTTAAGGCAGTTGGGGTTAAGAGACTTGCCCAGGGTCACACAGCTAGTAAGTGTCAAGTGTTTGGTCTGAAGCTGGATTTGAACTCAGGTCCTCCTGACTTCAGGGCCGGTGCTCTAACCACTGTGCCGCCATTATGTTCTCTTTAAATCTTCACTCCTGGCAAAGCATCCCATTTTTTTGGTGATAACTCAGTGTACTATTCTAGTCTAGCCACCAAATGGACAGCATGGTGGGGAAATTATAGAAAATTCCAATCCATATTTCAAGCATATTCTCTGATTCAGAGGAGAAGAAGCTAGGCCTGCACTTAGACAGGAAAGAGAGAGGAAACCACTGGGGGAAGAAGGCCAGAGAAGTACAATATAATGGAGTGGGCCAATATAGGGTAGAAAGCAGAAGATCAGGTAGGAGGGTAGGTCAATATCTGCTTGAGCATTATCCCTTCAAGTACTTGGATTGTGACTTGAGACCCATTTTTTGTGAGACCCACTGGGGTTTTTCATTTGATTATAGAATCATAGAATGTTGAAGTTGGAAGGGACCTTGGAGGCTCTGGGGAAACACAGATTCAGAAATGAAACCACTACATAGAATTATGCAAGTTGTTAGGAGGCAGAATTTGAACTCAAGCCCAGGCCTTCTGACTCCAGGTCCTGTGTTATTTCCTCTGGACCATCCTCCCACTTAGTCTTCCCCTGCACTTTCCGTGGAATGACTCTTTTTCAATGCTTTGGTACATTTTGATTTTAAGTGGAGACTTAATGATGGACATGAACTTATCAATTACTGTCACACTTCCATGCCCACAAAGACAGATGCCTATTTATGTCTCTGTTCTCCTTCCAATTCTAATGAGAATTAAAAGAAGTTAATGAATTAGTATGGTTCAGTCATATCCAACTCTTTGTGATCCCATTTGGGTTTTCTTGGGAAAGATACTGGAGTGGTCGGCCCTTTTCTTCTCCAGCTTATTTTACAGATGAGGAAACTGAGGCAAACAGGGTTAAATAACTTGCCCAGGGTCACACAGCTAATAAGTGTCTGAGGCCAGATTTGAACTCAGGTCTTCCTGACTCCCAAGCCCAATGCTCTATCCATTGTGCCACCTAACTGCATTGATGCTATTCATGAAGGCAAATTTTTTAAAACTGTTCCTGGCTTATCAGTGTAGACAAAAGCTTCTATACCCCCAAATACTTTTCCATTTCTACTCAAATTACCTTTACTCCCACCCCAAGCCCATACAAATACACAAACACACAGAGCTCAGGGTAACAGACTAGAGCTGGGGCCTTAGACAAAGTTTTGAAAACTATAGTCCCTATGTATCTCTGTCCTGAGCTGCCATTGTATGGCATGTGACTTCACTTATCAGAAAATCAATGGCTATATCCTCCCTGCAGAGCAGAATTTTCAGGTATTAAAAAGATGTACATTTATAAAAAGTAAAATTAAAAAGTATTCCTCCTTGGTGCCCCTGCCTGATTGCCCTAGGTAGTACTTCACCTATGCCTAGACCCAAGTCAGGGCTGACAGCAAAGGGAGAAGAACCAAAGAGGTTCTTCTATCTGATTCTTATCTGATGATTGAGAGAAGGGAGGCACTACTTCCTGGCATCAGTTTTTGAGATATTTTGAGACAAGCTGTACCTGATCACAAGAATGACAGGATTTAGAACTAAAAAAAAAAAAAAAAAACAAATCCTTAGAGTGCATCTCTTCCAAGTTTTTCATTTTATATGGGGCATCAAGGTAGCCCAGGGCAGAAAGTAGCAGACCTAGAGTCTGGAAGACCCAAGTTCAAATTCTTCCTCAGGCATTTTCTAACTATGTGACCCTGGGCAAGTCACTTAAACTCTCTCAACTTCTGTTTCCTTATCTGTAAAATGGGGGTTATAATAGCACTTACCCTGTAGGGCTCTTTTTATAACACAAGTGAAGTGCTTTGCAAACTTTAATGTTCTATATAAATGCTGTGATGATGATGATGATGATGGAGGAAGGAACAGAGACTTACAGAGAGGATGAGACTTATGTAGGGTCCCACGTTTAATCTAGATTTGACCCCATGTCCTCTGAATTGAAATCTAAGTGTTTTTTCCAGTATTCCTACATAAATATATCAGGCTAGGAGGTATCTTGCCCTCCCACCCCCAGCAGAATGAGGTGGGAACATGGAAGTTTTTAGTTGAAAAGGATTGTAGAGATCATTTAGTCCAGTTCCTTCATTATGTAAGAGAGAAGCCATCACACGTATTAGTCCAATCTGTTTTAGATGCATCATTTTGGGGAATTTACAGAAGACACAGACTGACCAGTGAGGATAAAAAACAATGGGCACTTTTAAACTCACACAATAGAGAGCATGAGGCCCAGAAGGAGACACCTCCCTCGACCTCTGCTTAGAACATGGTAGGAGTAGAGAAAGGGCGAGGTTTCAGGACAATGCCTATATCCAGATCTTAGTCATTAGTCAGCTAAGACTGCAAACCCATCTGGGTCAGTGAAGAAGTATCACTGAGCTTCGAATGTAATCAACTTCAGCAAGAGAAGAAAGGAGGTAGATGATCCTATGAGAAGCCTTCCTCCAGACCAAAAATGTATCATTTATTTATATATTTATTTTGTATAGATTACATATGTTCATGTTGACAGCTTTTCACAACTCTGCCTCATTTGAATCCAATTTATGCATCAATCAAAAGATGTCACCAATATCATTCTATCATTTTACCACCACCACCACCACCACCACCACTCCTAAAACTATAGGTTATGAGCCCCAACTGGTATATTTACCCTTAATAGTCAGCCAGTAGATATAATTAGTGCATAGCTACTGCCTTTACTAAGATGATATTGTAAGAAAAGTAACTATAAAACATAAAAATTCTCCCATAAACCTGAAAGATACTCTCCCACAAATATACAGAGAAGCAGTGGGGAGAATACATACATACATACATATATATTATATGTATATCTGAATATATATTATATATATGGAGAGAGAGAGAGAGAGTATATTTATAGTGAGGCACACACAAAACAATCACATGTGAACAAGGCTACTCATACGTCTGACAACGCAGGCTCCCTTTTTGCTTCTTGTGGTGTCTGCATACTATCCTCTATGGGGAAAATGTGTCTTTGCTGGACAGGTTACTCTCTGGACCTGCTACTCTCTGTAGCTCACTCCCACATATCATGGCTAATTCTCTCTTGAATCCATACCTGGCCTTTTTTTTTTTTCTTCTACCAAGGGTAGTATTTCTCAAGGTTACTACCTATCTCAACTCTCCTTTCTTTTTCTTACAGAGTATTGTGTAGGGGGATCGATGCAAAGATAAACAATTCACACCTTTAAGGAGCTTACGTTCTAAACAGTGAAACAACATGAATATATGCAATCTACACAAAATAAATACATAAATAAAAGATAAACTTTTGGAGGGGGTGGGTAGGCCATGCTTGAAAACTTGAAGAAAACTGAGGATGGAAAAGAGGGAATTGAAAAGGCAGACAGTTTGGTCATAAGGGGCAGCTTGTGCAAAGAAATAGAAATCCTTTGGCGGGGCCATAGAGTGCAATAACGGGAATGATGTATAATAAGGCTGGAAAGGTAAGGTGGGGCCAGGTTGTGATGAGCTTTAAATGTCAAATAGAGGAGTTTGTAACTAATCTTAGATGTAATACGGAGTTTATTGACCAAGGAAAGGATCTGGTTCTTCTGTGCTTCGGGTAAGCACTCTCAGGCAGCTGTGGGCAGGATGACGGGATGGTGAGCATCTTGAGGCCCAGTCATACAACTAATTTGTGGCAGCGTCTAGACTAGAACCCATTTTTCATAACTGAAGTGGTCTTTCCATTATAACATATTGCTTCCATTAAAATAATAGTGGGCTGCCCTTCTAGCTTTCAGATAGCCATCCCTTTTACCATATAGAGCAGTAATAAACCTGAACAAAACTTGAAGTAGAGCACCTCTCTCAGGCTTCACTGTAGGGCAATGAATAAAGGATTTTTTTTTACCAAAGAATTAGATGAACCAGTCAATGTTGTAATAGGTTATTTTATTTGGCATATTTAAAGACAGACCGCATGCTTAACTAGAGTCACCCAAGAGAGTTGGAGGGAGGGATACCAAGGCAGGGTACCAAGGCAGCACACTTTCCTGGCACTAATGATGACATGCCCAAACTAGAGAGTCAACCAGCCCTCTCCCCCCACTGGGTCTCAGATTAATAACCTCCAAATTGGGATCAGGCAGGGGCAGAGAAGATATAAAACCAATAATATTGTCAACGTTCCTTGGGTTTGCTAGGCTTCAATAAAGAGACCTTGAGGATCTAGTAATATTGCTCCCAGGACTTGGGGCATGGTTACACCAAGCCTTCACTGGGACTCCTGGGTACAAGTTTCAACATAGCTCAAGTTTCTCCAGGTTTAGGGAGGGTTACATAGCTCTAAGGTTGTGGAAGTTTTCTTGGGTAAGGGGTCAAGTCTGCTCTTCTACCAGAACAGCTCAGATATTTTTATAAGGAGAGGAGGGGTCCTTTTTGGTGGAGGTGTTGTCTTATTGCCTTCCCATCCTTGTGGTCATAAATCAGACCGTCACCAATCAGTAGGAAACTAGAAGCTTCTAGCCTGGGAGCTTCCAGACATAGAAGATCCATAATTAAGGAGTCAAGTGGGAGAGCAAGGGGAAGCTAGGTGGTAGGAGTAGACATGACTAGGAAATCAACAGCTGGAAAGAGAAAGACTAGGTAGAGTTTTTTGTTCCTTCTTTTTTTTTTTTTTTGATAAAACAACTCTCAAGAAATCGAATAGAGAAGATGATACTTTAACTGTAGCCTCTAGAGTAGGCTTGAGTCTATTCTCCAACGCTGGATTTATTAAAGGGTTACAGCATAATTGATTGTCATACTGAGCCCACCACTTTGCAAAGCTGAGAATAATGTTGAAACTGTATATGCATCATGGATATCTATCTTTCTCTGGAAGGAGCAAAAGATGGTTTAATTAAGTCAGGAGCATGATTATTGGTCCCACTGAGAATGCCGTATAAAACTTACCAAGTGCCCAAAGGCAAGGTGTAATTTGCATAATGCTACCCAGATTGCAGAGGCCCTTATTTCATGATTGTTATTTAATGACATTTGAGTGTTAGGTTTCATACAGGACTCAGAAGGGACAAGGAAGAGAAGCCAAAAGCTGGCTAACCTCAACCTCTTCTTTAAAGTGACCCCAAAGCCCAAGTAATTCATGCCAGGGCTGAATTAGACTCATCAGCATGTACCTGACATGCCCTTTGGAAAGTGAGTGAACATTTTTATTTAAGAAGTGGCATTTCAACTTGGTTTGCTCATTTGCATGCTCATGACTTCATTTGCATAGCTTCTTGAGTGTAATGTGCAGTGGTAACACGTATTATTTCTCTTCCATCTCTCCAACTCCTCATACTCTCTTTTTTGGTGTAGTGGCATGTCCAAACATCAAAGAAAGAGGGTTTGTTGGAGAAAGAAAAATGTATGAAACTTTTATACTAAGTCTATCACCAAATCCTATCACTTCTTCCTTTGAAATATCTCTCTGATTTGTCCCATTTTTCTCTCCATTTCCACTGCCATCACCCTCATCCAGGCCTTCCTTTTTTAATGTCAGAATTATTGTTTAACCCTTGTTTCAGAGATGACCTCCTGTCACAAAGGGGACAGGCATACTTAGGAAGATTTCTCACTTCTCTGGCTAGTTTCTGCCACCCAGGTAATCTGGGAATTTCAATATCTGACTTTTCCCTACCCAAAGTAATCACTAGCTTCTCTTACAAGCTTATGGGCTCATAAGGTTTAAAGCATCAACAATTTTATTTACAATTTAATAGATATATCACATTCCCTAGCTACTTACAATCAAAAGTTTAGCTGAAGTTCAATCCACTCAAATTAAAGTGCATGAATCTTCAATCCCCCTAAATTTAATAACATTTGAGTGTTAGGTTTCATGCAGGACTCAGAAGGGAAAAGGAAGAGAAGCTAAAAGCAGGCTAACCTCAACCTCTTCTTTAAAGTGACCCCAAAGCCCAAGTAATTCATGCCAGGACTGAATTAGACTCATCAGCATATACCTGACATGCCCTTTGGAAAGTGAGTTCAAGTTGTTTTATTATAAATGTCATCACACAATAGTGATCAAAATGGATAATTTAATTAAAATAGAAAATCAGGGGGAAAGTTCACAGCAAACATTCGCAAAACCTATTGCCCAAATCAAGTTACTGTATCTACTAGGTCTATGCGTAATATCAGGGGCCTGATGTTTCTAAAAATAGCCAGTCCCAGCCACTTGACTGAGGTCTGTGGTTTGGTCCTAGAACAGTGCTCAACCTGGAGAAGCCAGAAACACTGGGATAATATTTACTTACTGCCCATTGCTGAAATTCCCATGCTTGAAATGCAAAGAAATACAGCAGGTGCTATACCTGGAATCTACTGCTGTTCCCCATAGGAATATTGGTCCTATTGCAAGAGAGGTGAAACCTGTAGGAACTAGAAAAGTATAGACCTCACTAAATCCAAAGTCACGATTTGAAGCTTTCCAGAGCTGTGTCACCACTACTAGGTCAATTCTCATTGCCTGACCATGGCAGGAAAAGTTAGGAAATTTCAAAATTCTAAAGCCTCTACTTGGATATGATATACTGACCATTTTCATTCTCTTAGATACTTTCTTTTTCTCTTCCACCCTAAATACTTTTCACTATCCTCAGCTGTATGTTTCTGTAGAACTTTGGGCAATGCCATTTGCAAAAGAACATGGCACACACCCCCCCCAGCAGGGAAATGCCTATATCTGCATTTAATTTGCCCAATTTAAAAAAAAAAAAGCAAACCCTTTAGGTTACCTGAGGCACACTAGTAAACTTATATCATAAACACTCATACATTAGCATTTAACAGTCACAGTTAATTATCCTGAATACATAGTACTTATCCACAGACATGGTACATTTAGTACATGTCAGCTGCATCAGAAGTATATGTGACAAGCATGTATGCAATATCATACAAAACAAAACTGAATACGTGTATGAATGCCTTGTATAATATACAACACATCACATCATGAATCAGGACTCCAAGCAGTAACTAGGCATGTTGATTATAAGAGAAACATAATATAGGCAAAAATAGTAATAACACATATAACAAACATGCTTAGTAGAGCAACCAAGCATACTGTAAACCAAATAAACAGAGCATATAGAATATGTGACATTTCATTTGTGATTATATATAGAAAAAACATTATATTGCTCCATGAGTGGTCAGTATAAACTTCTTCTCATTTGCTCCCAAAACATCATATAGCCTTGTCATGACCTGCGAACTCTGGATAGGGCATTGAACCTGAAGTCAAGAGGACCTGAGTTCAAATCCTGCCTCAGACACTTCCTAGCTGTGTGACCCGAAGTCTAATATTCTTTCCACTGTGCCACCTCAATTAAACTGTCCTTTCAGCAATCCCCTTTATAACACATTGGCTTTCCCATCCGTATGTCTTTGCACAAGCAGTCTCCTTTGCCTAGAATAAAATCCCTCCTCACCTCTGACTTGAAGATTCCCTATCTTTGTTCAAAGCACATCTCAAGTACATCCTTCTCCATGAGGCCTTTTAGGAGTTCCCTGCTGTTAGCACCTCTCTCTTAAAATTACTTTGTATTTCCTTAAATGTGGAATATACCATAAAGAGATTAAAACAAAGGAAAAAAGATCCATACTTAACAAAAATATTTACAACAGTGTGTTTTGTTCTTTTGTTGTAGCAATGGGTTGGAAACAAAGTGAGTGCCATCAACTGGAAGAATTATGGCATGTAAAGGAAATGGACTGCAATTATGTTTTATGATGTGAAAATGTGATGAGTCCAGAGAAACCTGGGAAGAAGTGATTTTATGAAGTGATACAGAGTGAAATGAACAGAAACAGGAGAGTAGTTTTCACGATGACCACTATTATGCTAAAAAACAAAGTAAAACACTTTGAAAGTACTCTGATTACTGCAGTAACCAAGAATAACCTCAGATGCCTGATGCTAATGAGTGACCTCCACCTTTTGACAGAAAAGTGATGGAGTACAGGTACAGAATGAGGTGTACACTTTCCAATATGGCCAACTTGTTGAATTGTTTTGCTTGACCACTCTATTATAAGGGAGGCCTTCTACTTGGTGGGGGTATGGCTGAGTTCAGGGACTCCAGTCATGATTAAATGGCAAGTTGGTCTTTAGTTATCTTTTTTCTATAAGAATTCATCTTATTATCTTGTGATGAGTTACTTTAACCTTCTTCCAAACCTTTCTGAGTTTGTGACATTTGGGAAACTCTTTATTTATTTGAGAGGCTCAGGGGGAAACCTACCCTTAGGTTGCTTCTCAATATACCATTTTCCAAAGTCCCTGTTTTGCCATATTAACCAAAATGTCTCAATTTCAATTTCTTGTTCACATTTTTTATTTGAGTTAGAATGCCAGAATTTCAGAGCTGAGAAGGGACTTTTAGGGATCATTTTTGTCCAGACTACCTAAATCCTTTGAGATATTTGTCAAATTTCTTCTTGAATATCTCTGGAGTTAGAAGCATCAACACTTCACTCATAGCACTGTCTGTTGTTTTTATGCTGAAAATTAAGGTGTGAAAGCAAAATCTACACAGCTTTAATTTGAGCCCTTATAGGTAGTAATCAAATCATTCCTAATCTTGTAATACTCTTGACTAAATAACCCTACCACATTTAATCTTGGGTCAGGTCCAGGTTGCCAAGTGTAGATCCTGGATGCTTGAAGGCAGAATAAACGCTATTAGTTCCTTGGGGAGATAAATATTTAGTAAAGACAATGTATCTACCCTTCTGGAGCTTAAAGTCAATTGAAAGATACAGCACATACTCACACATATTGCACATAAAAATTATGCATAATAAGTACATGCAAAAGAACTACAAAGTGCACCTTAGGGTGGCAAAACTCTGATCTAGCAACCAAGAAAGTTAATAGGATTTTTGGTTGCAGTAAGAGAGGCAGTTTCCAGGACTAGGGAGTGATAAATACCCCAACTTTTTTCTGTCTTGGTCAGACCATATCTGGATGACTATGTTCAGGTTTGGGAACCACATGGTAGAAAGGGCATTGACAAACAAGAGATTGTTTAGAACATAACCAGGATGGGAAATGGCCTTAAGTTAATGACATATTTGGATTGGTTGAAAGAACTAGGGATATTTATCTTGGAAAAGAGGAGACATTGGCGAGGGGTGGGGGGAGGACCAAGAAAGGATCATGATAGTTATCTTCAAGTATTTGAAGGGCTGTCACCTGGGTAAGGAACAGAGTAATTCTGTTTAGTTGAAGAAGGAAGAGCTAGGAATAATGGGGGAAAGAAGAGGAAAATTTAGCTTGATATCATGAAATACTTTATCACAGTTAGAGCTATCCAGAAGTAGAATGAGTTGCCTTAGGAGGTAATGGATTCCACCTTTACTAGAGGTTCTCAGGCAATAGCTGAATGAGAAATTTTCAGGTAGGCTATAGAGGAATTGATACTCAGGTTGGACTATATGGCCTATTAGGTCCCTTCTATAACTGAGATTCTGTGATTCTGCTATTCTGGTCCAGGGTAAATGTTGAAGGAAAAGTAATTACTGACTTGGGTGGGGAGGAATGAAATCAGGGAAGATTTCCTAAAAGAAAGAGCATTTTGATTTGAGCTTTAAAGAATTGGTAGACAATTGATAAATGGTCAAAGGATATGAACAGACAGTTCTCAGATGAAGAAATTAAAGCATCTACAGTCATATGAAAAAATGCTGTAAATCACTATTGATTAGAGAAATGCAAATCAAAACAACTCTGAGGTACCACATCACACCTATCAGATTGGACAACATGACAAAACAGATAAATGATAAATGTTGGAGAAAATGTGGGAAAATTGTAATACTAATGCATTGTTGGTGGAGTTGTGAAATGATTCAACCATTTTGGAGAGCATTTTGGAACTATGCCCAAAGGGCTATAAAAATGTGCATACCCTTTGACCCAGCAATAAGTGCTTCTAGGGCTGTATCCCAAAGAGATCATACAAGTGGAAAAAGGACACACATGTACAAAAATATTTATAGTAGCTCTTTTTGCAGTGGCAAAGAATTGGAAATAGAGGAGATGCCCATCAATTGGGGAATGGCTGAACAAGTTGTGGTATATGAATATGATGGAATACTGTTGTGCTATAAGAAACGATGAGCAGGGGGACTTCAGAAAAACCTGGATAGTCTTGTATGGACTGATGCTGAGTAAAGTGAGCAGAACTAGGGGAACGCTGTACACAGTAACAGCCACATTGTGCGATGACTAACTTTGATAGACTTAGCCCTTCTCAACAATGCGAGGATCTAAGACAATTACCAAAAGTCTCGTGATAGAAAATGCTATCCACATCCAAAGAAAGAACCATGGAGTTTGAATGCAAATCAAAATATGCTATTTGCTATTTTTTTCTTTTGTTTTGTTTTGTTTCCTCTTTCTGGTGGTTTCTCCTATTGGTTCTAATTCTTCCTTACAACATAACTAATGTGAAAATATATTTAATAGGAATGTATATGTAAAGCCTATATCAGATTGCATGCCATCTTGGGGAGGGAGGGAGAAAGGGAGGAAGAGAAAATTTTGAAACTCAAAAGCTTATGGAAGTGATTGTTGATAAATCAAAATAAATTAATAAAAAATTAAAAAAAGAATTGGTAGAAATTCAAAGGGGGTAGAAAGTCGAGCCACTGAGCATGTCCTGTATAAGTGGCTTGTCCAGATAAAAGCTACGTTTTCCAGAATGCAGAGCATGATTACTAATTGTATAAATTCGTAGGTCTCTTTTCTTCAAAGGGATATGTGCCTGTGCGTCAGGGTGATAGGGTCACAGCATGATGTCTAAGAAGAAAAAGAGAAAATGGAAGTCATGCCTGGGCTCCTGACCATGTGCAGCCACAGAGTCTTCTGGGAATAAAAAAGAGCCCTGGCTATTGTTGTTGTAGTACATGTAGACATGAGATATACTAGCCATAAAAGAGCTGGAAACTGGACCATATGCTAGGAGCTCCCTTGGAAATGGTGGTGACTAGGAAACATTGATTACCTAGATAGATTTGTCCCTTCTCTAGGAGCAAATTGGGGTCTATGTAAGAGCACAATCAAAGTACTGTTTCTCTTCTTGAAGGTATGAGTCTTATGTACTTGTTTTCCTTGCTAAAATTCTGGGATGGGGAGGAGACTCATTTCAGAATGTGAGTTGAAATTGGTTTTTGATTGTATTTCTTGGCAATTTTGCTTTGATCAAATATTTTACGATTTCATTGCATATTCTTTGCCTGGTGTCTTATCATTATGACAACCTCAATATGGTTGACTTTGTAAGTTCCCCATCAATCTGAGTAAACAGAAAACATGCCAAGACAGGTGATTTACCAGATAGGGCAAATTATAATTGGAAATGTCTTCACAATCTGAACCCTAATCCATGTGACTAACTAGGTAAGTGGAAAAAAATTAGACAGACCATAAGGAAAAACTTGTGCAAAGTTGGAAAGAAAAGAATGTATGTGTTAGACTTTGAACAATCTAAAAGCTCTGCTTCCCAGGTTCACCTTCTTATTGACTAAGCCTGTTGGTGTTATCTCAGAGATCTTATCAATACTGTTTTCCCTCTCTTGGTTTGACCCTTATTCTGACTCATTACCCCAATTTTGCATCCTGGTGCTGCTTTGTTTAACTCCTTTGTCCATGGGTCTTGACCTAGGATCTGCTCTTGCTCTGTGCCTTGATTAGAATTCTGGCTTTGACTACCTGCCTTGGCCATTGATTCTTGGACTCTTGTCTCAAAAGCCTCTGTCCCGGAATCAATCTCATTTTCTCAGTATTCAGTCTGGATATGTGTCTCTATAGATTCAATTTTCTATTTCCTCAATCAATCAGCAAACATTTATTAAGCATCTACTATGTGGCACTATGCATGGTACTGGGGATACAGAGAATGAAATAATACTTCCCTCAAGAAGCTTATGTTTCTTGGAAAGAATATGACACATGCACATATAAATAAATGCAAAATATATACAAAATGATGTTTAGGTGCATGTGAATGTTTGTGTAGGTGTATCTTTGTGTAGGCTAAGAATATTTGACTTACAGGCTCTGCCATCTCCTTGGGCTCTGGGTAGGATGGCTGCCTTGGGAGGCAGGTCAGGAAGAGTACACATTGAAGTGCTGGGTACTTAGGAATGCTGTTATTTACACAACCATTGGTTCACTCTGTGAAGAACTTTCTTCCACAGAACCTGTAGTTACAAGTTTTAATCAGTTGTAGCTACTTTGGGAACTACTATGTAGTAGGTCCTTAATAAATGCTTGTTGACTTAATTCAGGGAATAAAGCACTGGAACCTAGCTCTGAAGTCAAACAAATAAATTGATATAGAATCATTGAATCATAGAACATCAGTATTGAAAGAGCCTTTAAAGGTCATTAAAATTAACATCTTCATTTTACAGATGAGGAAACTGAGGCTTATAGAAGGAGGAAGTTAGTGGCAGGGCTGGCCCTAGAACCTTGTGGTTCCAACCACTGCTCTTTTGGATGTCAATGAGGTTCTAGTCAATTCAATTCAATAAACATTTGTAAAGTTTCTTTGCTAGGTTTTGGAAATGCAAGGATGAAAATAAAACATTTTCTGCCTTTAAGGAGCTTGTATTCTCTGTAGGGTTGGGACTGGAGAGGGGGCAGCGGAGGGAAGAGGTATAGCATATACAGAGAGAATGTTAAGGATGCTCAGGGAAGGTTCCTTTCTAGTAGTGGTTTCAACTCTGGACTCACATGGACTGAGTTCTTTCCTGGGGGAATCTAACCCCTAAAAGAGAGGAGTCAAGTTTTTCATGTATCCTTTAGTTTACCACCTTACCCCAAATTAGGGAGTTCCAGGTTGGGGGTGGGGAATCTCTTAAATAAAAATTAGATGTGGCTCATGCCTAAGGTTTCTCTTAAACAGGATTTAGAGAGTCCCTTCTAGAGAAGGTACTCAACGTAAAAAGTAGATATCAGATATGACAGCTATTTGTTTCCTTCTCCACAAAAGACTAACAGGCATGAATTAAGAAATATTTAAGACATGAAACAATAATCCAGCACACCTCTCATACTCTCTCTGCTGTAAAGACAACTTTGCAGAAATGATATTTCATGTTCATCTTAGATCTTCTTTTCTGAGCAGCAACTCACAAGTCCATGTCTCCTGTCTAGGTACACCACCCTAATCTAGAAAACTGCCACACCATCTCTGTAATTTGGACACAGATTTGGAAACCTGAAGCATCTCACTCCCACCTCTAGCTAGCTATAAACAATATCTTTTTTTTCCTTTCTTTCTTTCTTTCTTTCTTTTTTTTTTTGGTGAGGCAATCAGGGTAAAGTGACTTGCTCAGGGTCACACAGCTAGTGTCAAGTGTCTGAGGTCACATTTGAACTCAGGTCCACCTAACTTCAGGGCTGATACTCTATGTACTGCGTCACCTAGCTGCCCTAACAATATCTTTTTAACAAATCTTTTTTGGACATGTCAATCTTGTGGACAGACTCCTTTCCCTCCATCTAGAGTGGAGACTCGTTTGGAAATGTATTTACCACCGAATAAAGGAATTGAAATGGATAGGAGAAATTGGTCAATTCTCCTAATTTTTAAGTTCCTTGAACCATGGTATCCTCATTCTAACTGCTACCATGAGTGGTTTTAATTTGTCTTGATGCCATCAGCTGGTGTTTGACCATTGTGTAGCCTGTTCCTACATAGTAAAGGGAGGAGTGTGCCCTCGTTTTTAGCTTCATAAAGCAGCTAGGTGGAGCAGTGCATAGAGTGTCAGGTCCAGGGTCAGGAAGACCTGAGTTCACATCTGACCTCAGACATTTATTAGTTGTGTGACCCTGGGCAAGTCACTTAACTACAACAGTAAAAATAAGGATAATAATAGCACCTACCTTGTAGGATTGTTGTGAGGATCAAGTGAGATAATATTTGTAAAGCCCTTAGCACAGTGGATGGCACATAGGTAAAGGCTATATAAATGTTTGTTCCGAAACCATGACTAGTTTAGGCTTCACCTACTATTTCTTGGGCTATTGCAATAGCCTACTGATTAGTCTCCCACCTCCTGTCTCTCTAAGTCATCTCCCATGCAACTACCAAACTGATTCTTCTAAAGCAAGGCTTGACTCTGTCCCTCCCGCTGCTCAAGAAGTTTCAGCAGTTCCTCATTGCCTCTAGATAAAATATAAATTCCTTTGTTTAGCATTTAAAGTCCTTTGCATTCTGGCTCCAACCTATCTGACCAGATTGATTTTGGATTACTCCTCTTCAAAAACTTTTATGTTCATCCACTGATTTATTCGATGTTTCCTATGCTTGACATTCCATTTCCCACCCCCATTCCATTCTCCAATGTCTGGCTTCCTCTGTCTCCTCACCTTAGAATTCCTTTCAAGGCTCAGCTCAAGACTTGATTTCCTCAGTTGCTAATGCCCTCCCCCAATAAATTAATTACTTTGCGTTTATTTTCTCTTTGCTCGTTTGTGTACATAGTTCCCTCTATTAGATGTACAGTGCCTAGCATATAGTAGGTATTTGATTAATGCAAGCATTAATAGAATAGAATAGAATAGAATTGAATTGATTTCTGTGATGCAAACCCTAGCTAAAGAAGACATTAGATCTGTTAAGGCTATTTTTGGAACTTTTTTCTCCTGTTGCTGCTGAGAACACTTCAGTCTAAACTTTTTATCTGAGTGATGGTCCATAGTTTCTTTTAATTCATTTCATGCCCCTGGGTCATGATCCTAAATTTGAAGCTGAAAGAGATTTGAGAATTTATGGAATCCAAACCCCTCAATTGACAGATGAGGAAATCCCAGCCCAGAGAGGGCAAGAGGTTTGCCCTAGGTCACATAGTGTCAGAGGGAGGATTAGAATTTAGATTCTCTGACTTCAGGTTGTTGTTGTGGAGTCATTTTTCAGTCCTCTCTGACTCTCTGTGACCTCTTTTGGGGTTTTCTTGAAATGGTGATTAAAAAGTTTGAGAGACATAATTTATGGGTAATTTAATCATTTTATTAATAATGCCAGCATTTTAATAAAAGGATGGTCATTTGGCCATCTCTCTCTCAGATCAAAGACAATTATGGCAGCAGGTCCATGCTTCTATACCAATTGGAAGAGGGGTGTTGCCAAAGGTGGCAATCAACTCTGATTGGTTAACAATTAGTGAGATAATGAATATTAAAATGATGGGCTGAACCTATTCAAATGAACTCTGACTATGTCATTTACTTCTAAGTTACCCCCCAGCCTTGGAATCTATTCAAAGAATTTATCCCCGCCCAAACCTGAGTACAGCACAATGGCTTCCCCACAATGACTCTAATGGAGGAGATGGTTAGCTCAACCTTCAGAGACAGGTCTTGAAATGAGGATAGAAGAAAAAGGGGGAAATCTGAATCTCCCCAAATCATTGGTTATTAATAATTATTTCCCTCATTTGCAAAGATACTAGAGTGGTTTGCCATTTCCTTTTCATTTTACAGATGAGAAATTGAGGCAAACAGGGTTAAGTGATTTGCCCACATACATACGGCTAGTTAAGTGCCTGGAGCTGGATTTGAACTTAGGTCCTCCTGACTCCAAGGCCAGCACTATATCTACTGCCCCACCTACCTGCCCCCTTGACTCCAGAACCAGTGCTCTTTCCACTTCAACTCAGGAGTGAGACAGGAAAGTGTCAGATGGGGCTAATGACTTCTATTTTATATGCCTCCCTATGTCCTCAGATGTGACATTTCTGCCAGGAACAAAGGTGCTATTCCTTTTACATGAGTCCGTGTTCCCTAACATTGCTCAATTCAACAAACCATATATAGCCCTTCAAGTTTCTGTAACTATCTCAGTATTGGTATTGACTATACCAGTGCAGATTGAAATGCCACTACGATTTCACAGATAGTATAATGATCCCAGTAGCTTTCCTACTCTGCTAAAAGAAACAACCTCAGAAAATCTTAGAACCCTTGAGTCACTTTGTCAGCAATAATGGTCCATGGCCCCTTTCCTGATAGGGAGGAGTTTGAATATCAACTAGTCACCAGTTCTCCGGAGTCTTCTCTCCACCACTCTAGCATAAATCAGTACTAGTCCCCAAGTCCAGGCTCCTTGCTCCCTCGCCCCAATGCAAAATCCTAAGAGACTTTACTGGTTATAGAAGGTGCCCCATTCTGTCCCAAGGACCCAGCATACTTGATCAGTTTTCACCAGTCTCCCTATCTGCCCTTCATATTGTATGTCTCCTTAATAATACTGCCTGGCTTTACTATCTTGTTATGAGTTCTGTGTTTTCTTGTACTGGATTTTTGCTAATCTTAACCTTCCTAAGACCTCACGGAGAGAAGTGGTCTTTGTGATCAAAAAACTCATCACCTTGACTGAAAGCTGGTGCTGATTCTGTTAGAACTTAGCAAGGCTGGTTTGGGACATCAGAAACAATCAGTCACTCAGCCTGTGCTCAAAGTTTGGTGGCACCTCTCAGCCAAGCCTGCACTAGCCTTCAAGAAGCTAAGGTCACCTACATGCCATGATAAAGAATCAGCATCATTGTTAGAAATCCATAATTAAAGAGGTAAAGGAGAGACCATTAATCAAAGTTAATATGAATCCAAATGAACGTTTCCTAGGCTTCAGCAAGATTCAAGTCTCAGAATCTCCCAAGCAGGTAATGGGGTCAAGGGGTGTCCAAGGGGAGTGTAAAGGGAAGTTTTGGTGTCATGAGTGTATTTTAGCTTAAATTCAGCTCAGTTTCTCTCAGGGTAAAGAAAATCACCCAATCTTGATGTTGAAAATAGGAGCTTTGTGTTCAAATGGGAAAGGGTATCCTCTCAAAGTTAGGATCAAAACATTCAGAATACATTACTATAGTTGGCATTAAGGAGATTTCTTCTTGGCATCTGTATATATTTTTAAAGATATTTTCAAGTTATTCAGCCAAGTTTGAAATTCCATAGTTATAAGCTTTAGTGGAGGTAATTCGACATGTTGAAAAAACATTTTTTTGAAACCCAGAGACAAAACCCTCCCCACTGTTCTGATTGACCACACCCTACAGTGCACAGTTTGACTCTGGCTTCAGAAGACATCTTTGGTATTCTCCTTTCTTTACTATAATGCACTTATTCTAATTGTGCCTTTTGCCCTCATCCCCACCCCTTCCCTATCTTTTGTTGAGTAATTTCTAGTTTTTATACCATCTGCATCTTAAATCACTCATTTTCTCATTTGCTAAGTGCTCATGATTGTCATCTCTTTGCATTTAGTGAAATTAGCATGAGTTTCAGAAGCATTCTTCCCCAAAGAGAATTGTTTGAAAAAATGACATCCTGCTGTTCCTCCTGGGTGAAACTATTGACACTCTGTTGACAGATTGTACTCCTCTTTAATTCCCTGGCTCTAATGTCTTCTTACCAGTTATGAATGACAGTGGTTTGACTTAAGTGGGAGCATCTCTGATGCAGTTTAGTTATATGCAACCTTAAAACAGACCATTTCATTTCACACATGATTGGCAATCCTGAGCATCACCTTTCCCCATCACAACATCTCTCCGCTAAAAACGATTGTGTGGCTTCAAATTTCCACATCAGGGGATCGGATGCCTCGAACTGCAGTAGTAATTGTTCCTAAGTACATATTTTATAATGCATTCTAATGGAGCAATGAAATGTATTGCAATAACAATCTGCTTTGCCTGATAGAATTTCATCATAAGGCTCCAACAAAATGTTCATCTTGTATCTGGGTAACCATTATACTGGGGTGATGAGGGAGGAGGTGAAAGAAGGCTCTTTATCAATGAATGTGGAAACCATGGAGACATTTCCAGAAAATGAATGGGCTAAGGATAATCCAGAGCTCAGTCTGATTCTAAGATAATCAACGTAAATTTACAACTCTCTTTGTGACCACCCTATGCTACCACTTCCTCATTGCCTACTCAATTTCTTAATCCGTTGTCCCTTTTCTTTGCTTCCTACTTTGAGAGTGAAACTGTTGACCGGAGTTCATGAGTGACTCCCTATAGTGTCAAATCCTTAAAAAACAGGGCCTGACTAATATTTGTGTAGAGAAGTCTCATGTGTTGTATAGAGAGGCCCTGTGTGTTGGGAGCAGGGTCTGTCCCACAACATGTGTGGAACGGTGGGTGGTGTTCCTGTGTGTGTGTGTGGCTCAAAGGGAGGCAGAATAGATATCCCTAGACCCTTGTCTCCCTGCCCTTCTCCAAGGGAGACTTTCTTTCTTGCCAGGAGGGGGAGCAGAGATTGGGATAGGAGGCTGTTCTGCACTGCTCAGTGAAAGTGGTGATACAGAGCTAGAATTATATCTGCTTCCATAAATATTCTTAGTCTAAGGAATATGATCCGGTTCAATCTAACTTCTGATCTCTGTGTCTTTATTAGGGGGAGGAGGATCCCAAGCTTTATATCCAAGGCTTGACTCCCTTCCCACCAAATACCAATTCTACAATGAACACACATAATGAATGGTAAAGAATTCCATTTATCCAAATCATAGCCAAACAGAAATCAGAGAAGGCATACACAGAAGATTATATACTAGACAGTACAGAGTGAAGGAGTTCTCCTATCTGGAGCAAGTTAACTCATCTCAACCAAAAGGCATAGTCCTAGATCTCCCCCAGGGTAAACTCCCAGAAATTTATAGTATGGCAAGCTGGGGATAGGGACATGATGGAGACGACTAGCCCCTCTCATGTCTTCCCAGAACTTTTTTCTTTAGCAACCTAAAGTAAGGTTGGCCTCTTCCGTCTTCCTTCTCAAAGCTGGAAGACAATCCTTTACTTTATAAAAGGAGATAATGTTTTCTGGTATGACTGGCCTTTTGTGATCACTGCTTCCCTTTCTAAGTGCTCATAGGTCAATCTAGAATTTCTCTAGGAATTAAATTCAAGCTCATTCAAGCTCTGTAGTTTGAAGAGTCCACTTTTTTAAAATCAAAACAATCTTTTTCCATCTCTGGAACCATGATACCTCTGCTATTTCCCATGATTCAAAGAAAAAATATGTTTCTGAAATTTCAAAAAAAAAAAAAAACCTAGAAGGCAAAAGTACCTGGAATCTCAAGCTTGAAGAAAACTTGAAAAGAACTCAAGAGCTCTTTTTTCTCTGGCTCTCACCTCCTCCCCGCACCCCCCTCCAACAGGCTCACGCCATTCATATCCACCAATTAGGAGAAAGTCCCATGCCAATGGGCTTTGGCACAGGGGTTCCATTCATTTAACACAAACTTCTTTGCTATTTCTCACCTCGACATGCCCTTTTCATCTCTGTATCAAGGAATCCTTCACTTCAAGACCTTTCTTCAAGGCCCACCTTCTAGACAATAACTTTTGTCTAAATCTGATCCTGTACTCTGATCCCAGCAACTGCTAGAGTCTACTTTCCCAGAACTGCTGAGTACTTAACAATCTTTTTATTCATTTTGCATATGTTTATTATGTATATTACATATAAACAGAGTAAAGGAGCAAATAGGTGATACAATAGATAGAATGCTGATAGAATGCTTCCTGAAGTCAGGAAGAAGGAGTTCAGATCTAACCTCAGACACGAACTAGCCCAGTGTGACCTTGGGCAAGTCATTTAACCTCTGTTTGCCTCAGTTTCCTTGTCTGTAAAATGGGAATAATAGTAACACTTACCTTGCAGGGTTATTGTGAGGATTAAAGGAGATAATGATTGTAAATAGCACTTAGCACAGTGCCTGGCACATAGTAGGTTCTACATAAATGTTAGCTATTATTATAAACAGGTCTGACCTTCTAAATATCTTATATGTACATCATCATTTGTATATTGCCTCTGCCACTAGAATGTGAGCTCTCTGAGAGAAGAGACTGTGTTTTTGGCTTTCCTTTTATCCCCAGCACTTAGCACAGAGCCTCACTTATAGTAAGTATTTAATAAATCCTTGTTAACTAACTGAGATGTTGTTACCCCCTCCTAGAATTTAAGCTCTTTGAACTAAGACTGTTGTACTTTTGTGTTTGAATCCCCCGTGATTACTGCAGTGTCTGGCTTATAGCAAATACTTTATAATGATTTGCTGATTGATTAATGAATAGTCTATTCCATAAACTTATTCTAAATTATCCTTCTTTATCCAGTTCCCTTTTGTTGGAATGTCCATCTCCTCATATTTATCTATAGAAATCTTATCAGGGATGTTCTCGTAAATGTTTGACAACCAACTCTCCAAGAAAAAAAAAATGTCTGCATGACACTTTTAAGTTTAATCTACATTATTAACATTTTCTACCTCACTTTCTCATGTCTCAACAATCTACAAAACAATAAATCAAACTCTCATTTGTAATGTTTGCTGATTTCCATACTGATTTCCCAAGGTTGTAAATGCTTATGCTGAAAATTCAACAATTGGCTCTCTGTTTTAAGCTGGCTCTAGCACACCGCAGAATCTTACCCTTCTTCAAGAAATTACTCAAATGTTGCTTTCTCCATGAAGTCTTTCTTGCTCATCCTAGGCTTTCTCCCACTTCCTACCCATTCTGCACATTTTTGCCAAAGCACGGCTCTGATCAGATCTTCCCTCCTTCTGTCCCCCCACCAAAACAAAACAAAACAAAACAAAACAAAAAAAACCCTGTTCCCAACAAATCTCTAATGTCTTTCCATAGCCTACAGAATATAGTCCAAAGTCCTAGCACAAAGTACATCCAGCCCACTTCTCTAGTCTCGTTGCCTTCACATAATTTGCAGTCAAACTGAACTACTCATCATTCCTACTATGGTTGGTGCTTTCTAATCTCTGTTTTTGATACTGTCTTCTGTGTCTGGAATGCCCTTCTTTTAAACTTTCACTAACCCAATACCACACAACCCTTTAATCACAGTTTTCTATGATCCTATAAATCTTCAATCTCTCAGTCAGATTAATTCTTTGTGTGTGTGTGTGTGTGTGTGTGTGTGTGTGTGTGGGTGTGGGTGTGGCAATAGGGGTTAAATGACTTGCCCAGGGTCACACAGATAGTAAGTTTCAAGTGTCTGAGGCCAGATTTGAACCCAGTGCCTCCTTACTCTAAGGCCAGAACTCTATCTACTATGCCACCTAGCTGCCCCAGTCAGATTAATTCTTGAAGTAGGAGAGAAACAGGAAGAGAGATAGACTAACTGGGGAAAGTACCATGAGCATGACTTTGACTTCCTCCAGTTATTTTTAGGTTCATTACTTGTATTCTGCCTTTATCTGTTCTCTCCTTCAGGGTGTACATTGCTAAGTATTTATGCATGTTTTAGTTATATCTTGGGAATATTTTGAATGGTTTTCACATGGAAGGCAGTATGACGCAATGGACAGAATGTAGGTCCTGGATTCAGGAAGCCCTCGGTTTAAATCTTGCCTCTGACAGTTTAGCTATGTGACTCTGGGAAGGTGACTTAACCTTTCTGGATCTCAGTTTTCTCATTTCTAAAATTAGGGGGTTGGAGTAGATTATCTCTGAGCCCCCTTCTAGATCTAAATCTATGATCCCATGTTTTCTATTTGGGAGGATACATTCTGAGACTTTTGTAGAGATTACAGAACAGATCCTGTGAAAAAAAATGATTTCTCTGGGTCAGCTAAACTTTATCTGCTGCAGTGTTCTCCATAATGTCTGATTTGTAGCTCCTCTCCCCTTTTCATAATGTACATAAGGGTATGTTTGTGTTTTTTTTAAAGGATTTATGTAACTATGAGCACTCTCCTTTCTTTATGAGCATAGGGAGTTCCAAAATTCTTTGGGCAGTTTTAAGATTTAATAGCTCAAAATTACAGTAAGACTTTTGGAATACCCTGTACAAATGTATTGATATTGCTGGCTCAAGGATCTATACATAGATTCTCACATTTGAGGTCTTTTACTCCCTAATAATAGGACCCTCATGCTATTCCTCTTCCCTAGAATTTAGGCTATCATCTACATGCAAAAGAATCCCATTGAAGGTATAATTCCTTAAAGCAAGGAACTACTGTTTTTCAAAGGAAGATCTCTCAAGGTTATTTCCCTGCACAGTGACCAAAACTATATAGAGATAACAGAGTATCCTAACAAATTTTATGTTAGGAATTCATATTAATCTGGTTTACCTATCTAATCTGTCATTATTTTGCTTTGTGCTCTATATTGCTGAGATCTCTCTCTCTCTCTCTCACTCTCTCTCTCTCTCTCTCTCTCTCTCTCTCTTTGGAAAAAAGACTATACTGCTCATCTCAACCTAAATCAAAGTGTTTTCCTTTTAAAATATATCATCCAGTTCTTTGGATTATAGATTACAGATTGCCACATCCTGAATTTTTATTCTGTTCTTAATATCTATCTAGCCAATAGCTGCCCTAGAATCCTGGGAAATTGGAAAAAGGAAACATCAAAGCATTTATCTGAGGCTGGACCCTTTAAATATAAGAAGAAAAAGCGTAATGAGCCATCTTGGGTGCTTGTACCAAATCTTGGGGGACTCTGACCCTATCTTTGCTGTTACAACTCCCATGAAAAATCTAGAGGCAAGAAGACCTGGTTTCAAATTCCACCTCAGACAAGTTTAAAATCTCTGAGCTTCACAAAATTTTCTAAGGCCATAAATTATCAGTGCACTATGAGCAACATAAGTTGATAGAATTCTCGTGCTAGCAAAATCATGGGTTCTTGATGTTTTGATGTAAAGTGGGGCTTAGAAAACAGAAATATTTCTCTAGTAGAGAGGGCATGTGATAAGGATTCCATCAATCTGGAATTGTGGAATCATACTTAGGTGATAAGAATCATGGGACTTCCCTAGAAACTGGAAAATTTTGGCTTGATATGAAGGAAAAATTTCCTGATAATTGGAGCTGTCCAAATACAGAATGGCTTTATTCAGGAAAGATGGTGGAAGGAGTCCTTTATCAAAGCATCATTAAGCAGAGGATAGTGACCACTTGTAAAAGATGTTGTAGAGAGAATCTCTGTTCAAGAAGGAGAAGCAGTGTTGCCTGGTAGATAGCTGGCCTTGGACTCAAGACAACCTAGTTCAAATCTTGCTTCTAACATATGCTGGCTGTATGATGCTGAGTAAGTCACTGAGCATCTGAGTACCCCAGGCCATTCTGTCAGAATACCATTGCAGGGCAGTCATGCTCTGCAATGGTAGGAGCAGCTAGGTAGCAGAGCAATGGATAAAACCCTGGATCTAGAATCAGGAAGACCTGAGTTCAAATTTCTTCTTAGACACTTACTACCTCTGTGCCCCTGGGCAAGCCACTTAACTCCTTTCTACTTCCCTTCCCTTGCCTTGCCTTCCCTTCTACACAAATTCCCTCAAAGGAAGGGAATTAGATTAAATGACTTCTAAGGTCCCTTCCAGCTCTGAGATTCTATGATTTATATATTCTGTTAGTTATATGGCAATTCTCAACAAGGTTATTAAAACCTCAAAACAAATGCTTCTACAAAGCCTGGTAAGCCTGCCACTAAGTGATTATAATGCCAGGAGTCTGAGTATATGAAACAAAACAGTCTTTCTACTTGGGGGAATTCAAGTGAAATGAGTTTGCTGAGAGAATTGAAATCAATGGGAGGATGCTGTGAGTTGGTAAATAAAAATCTAGCTGTTTATTTATAAACTCGAAAGTACATTTAAACATAATGATTAATAAATGAATAATATATGAACTGATTAATAAATGAATCTGCCAAGTAGAACCACTTAGTAGTACCCTTTAAGACAAGATAATAAAATACATGAAATAATATTAAAATGCTATGTAAAAATCTGATTATTCTTGCCTAGCTTCTGTTCTATTAAAGTTTCTTTCAGAATCCTGCTTACATCTATCATTCCTTAACACCTCTGTCAACCAGTTCTTCCAGAGTGGAATGGAAAGAAGACTGAAGTGAGAATTCAAGGTCTGGGATTCAAATCCCAGCTCTTCTAATTACTGCATGTGGGACTTCAGGCAAGTAAGTGCCTCTTTCTCTCTTGCTTTCAGGTTCCACATCTGTAGAATAAAGGGGCAGGGTAGTTAGGTTGGGGCAGCGAATAGAGTACCTGGCCTGGAGTCAGGAAGACCTGAGTTCAAACCAGCCTCAGACATTTACTAGCTATGTTAAGCAAGTCACTTAACCCTGTTTGCCTCAGTTTCCTCTTCTGTAAAATAAGCTGGAAAAGGAAATGGCAAACCACTCCAGTATCTTTGTTAAGAAAACTCCCAATGGCATCATGAAGAGTCAGAAATGACTGAACAACAACAAGAATAAAGGGACTGGACCAGATGCTTTGAAGATGCTTTCCAACTCTAAGATCCAATTATCCCTATTACCAAGATAAAATATATATATACACACACACACACACACACACATATATATATATATATATATATTTATATATGTATGTCCTCTGAATCTCAATGCTCAAACTTTCCCTTACCCCAGTTAAGGAACCGGGTTAAATATATTTTCCTTCAAGTTTACTCATCCTGTAGGCCAGATGTGTGTGTCTTCCATTTTCTTTATGTTTTCTTCACAGACCCCTTTTAACTGCTGGTTTTGAGTGGTTTCTCTTGGCTCTCACTGCCCTCAATTAGAAGATGGATTCATGTTCCAAAGAGACACCTACTTCAGTGAGCCACACCCTCAGCTTTTATTTTTACCCCATAAACATATACTATACAATCCTATACATAGCCTATATTCATATAGATAGCCAACATTTCCAATGAGGTGATGCTGATAGGAATAGACAGCCCTGGAAGGGACAGTAGAGACTATTTAGTTCATTTATCTCATTTTCTAGATAAGGAAACTGAGGCTCAGAGAAGTTAAATGATTTTCCCCAAAGCCCACAAGTCCTAAGCAGTAGAACTGTGATTCAATCCAGGTCCTCCCCACCACACACACACACACACGCACACACACACACACACACACACACACACACACACACACACACACACAC
>NW_020954580.1:29271652-29278657 GCF_900497805.2 Vombatus ursinus
CACACACACACACACACACACACACACACACACACACACACACACACTGGATACTAGCAGTATGACCCTGGTCTCTCTTTCCCCTCTATTTCCTCATCTTTAGAATGAGGATAATAAATAATATCTACCTCTCAAGGTTGTTGTGAGAATAAAGCATTTGTTGTAAAGCATTTTGCAATACTTAAAGTGTTATATAAATGCTGCCATCATCATCACCATCATCATTATTACACACATGTTATTATACTGTATATATATACATATGTGACTATATGCATGTACATATATATGTATATACACATATGTAAACACATCCTTTTAAAAAATTAGACCTGTGATACCTACTGTGTAGTGAGGTTCTGGTGAGGAATTTCCTGTATCAATGCAGATCAGTAAGTGTTCTGAAATTTATAATCTCATAGTTGCTTGGAATCCTGAGCACTTAAGTAACCTTCCCAGGGTCATGTCACACAGCTAGCATGTCAGAAATAGGACTTGAACCTGGGTCTTCTAAGGCTATCTCTCTCTAATAAAATGTGTGCATGTGCATGTATGTATATGTGTGCATGTATATATGCCTTTATATACATATATTATACATAAAATATATATCATATAATATACATATATGTATATATGCAATCATATGTAGGATAGAAGATATAGATCTAATTTTTTAAAAGGATGTGTTTATAATGTGCATATACATACACTCTGTGAGCATGCATGCATGCATGTGTGTACATATATGTATATATATGTACACACATATATGTAATGTTGTTGTTGTCCTTAGTGCTTGAAGAGGACCAAAATGGCATCACTATATCAGGGTCAAGTCAGTATGACTGATCAGAGCAACACAAGCTTGGAAGGCTCTACCACAGGTAGGGCACAAACAGTTCACGTGAACATTTGAAGTGAGATGTCTCTAAATTTGCTCACCTCACATTTCTTCTGAGTTACTGCAACTCTGCTTTACTCATAGAGCATAGTGCCTTCTTTGATGTGGGCACACCATGCTGGGTGGTCCTGTGCCACTGTCTTCCATGTCTTGCAATTGCTCTTCAATTGCAAGAGCTTTTGCTCTTGCAAAAGCTCTTCAGAGAGACTTTGAGAGTGTCCTTGTATCACTTCCTCTGACCATCATGTTAGCATTTGCCTTATGTGAATTCTCTGTAAAATAGTCTTTTAGGCAAACATATGCTTGGCATTCAAACAATGTGGCCAGCCCATTGGAGTTATGCTCTCTGCAGTAGAGTTTGAATGTTTGGCAGTTCAGCTTGAGAAAGAACCTCAATGTCCAGTACCTTATCTTGCCAGGTGATCTTCAGAATCTTCCTAAGATAATTCAAATGAAAGTGATTTAGTGTGTTGCACTGGTATACTGTCCAGGTTTCACAGGTATACAGCAATGAGGTCTGCACAATGGCTCTGTAGACCTTCAGTTTGGTAGACAGTTGAATACCTCTTCTCCCACACTTTCCTTTGGAACCTCCCAAACACTAAGCTAGTTCTGTCAATGTATGCATATCAACCTTATTATCTACGTGTTCATCCCTGGAAAGTATACTGCCAAGATAAATGAATTTATCCACAGCATTCAAAATCTCTCAATTTGCTATAACTGGTGGTTCCATGTATTGATGATGTGGTTCTGGTTGGTGGAGAACCTATGTTTTCTTGGTATTAATTGCCAGGTCAAAATTAGCACTGGCAGGAGAGAATTGATCCATACTCTGTTGCATCTCAGCCTCAGAAATTATATTGAATGTATAATAATCCGTGAATAAAAAGTCATGCCCTAACTCTCCCTGCACTTTGGTCTTGGCTTATAGTCTTTTCAAAATAATTTACTATCAGTGTGGTAGCTGACCTTGATACCATTTTTGTCCTTGTTGAAGGTGTCAGACAACATTGCTGAAAACATCATGCTATAAAGCATGGGAGCAAGCACACATCCCTGCTCCACTCCAATGGTGACTGGGAAAGCATGAGAGCATCATCCAATATCCAGAACCCATGCAAACATGCCATCATGGAACTGGCATATAATACTGAACTTTTGCCATGATCTTCCACAAGCCCTCATGACAGACAATATCAAGTCTTGGACAGATTGAGGAAGAGATCTCTGTTCTGTTTCTGGAATTTCTTCTAAAGTTGGGCAGCAAACACCATGTCAACAGTTCTTGGCCCTGTCTGAAGCCACACTAGTTCTTGGGTAAATGACTATCTTCCATGTGAAGGAACAGCCTATTAAGAAAGACTTTGGCAAGAATCTTGCCAGCCAGAATTAAGAGAGAGACCTCCCTGTGATTGTCATAGGACAATTTCTTTCTTTTTACTTTCTAGAGATGGATAATAGAAGCATTCTTGAACTCCTGTGGGATAACCTCCTCTTGCCACATAAAACCTGGAAGATTTCATTCAGCTTTTGTATGAGCAGTGAACCCCCTGCCCTGTAAATCTCAGCTGGAATAGAATCAGCAACAGGTGTTTTGCCACACAAGAGGAGCCTAGTAGCATTCAAAACATCTTCTTCAGTTGGAAGTTTGGCTAGAGAGGGATTGACTTCAACCTGAGGCATATGGTCAATGGCTTTAATGTTGGTTGATGATGGTCTTTGGAGAATAACATGGAAGTGTTTAACCCATCTCTCCAGGATCATGTCCTCATCACTAGTCAATGTGGCACCATCAGCACTGAGTAGGTGAGAAGCACCATAGGTCTTAAGCCCATTAATAGCCTTCAGGGCATTATAAAAGTACTTTGGATTGTTACTATTAGCATAAAACTGAATTTCATCTGCCTTCTTAATTAGCCAAGAATCCTGCACCCCTCTAAGCTTTGCTTCCACTTTATTTTTGTTGGAATTAAATGCTGTTTTCTTGGAGACAGATGAACTATCTTACTGGCAAATCCTGTGGAGTTTTCATTTTTCATTTAGTAACTTCTGAATTCCCCCATCATTTTCATCAAACCGATCTCGATGTTTGTGAGTATTCTGGCCCAAATGAGTAAATGTGGTGCTGTTCAACAAATCTTTGAAAGCTGCCCATTCCTTTTCTACTCTACTTTTGTCAACTGTCTGTTGGCTCAGCTTTCCCTCCAAGTTAGCAAGAAGCTATTCAGGCATAGAGAAGTGCTCTAATCTATTGACATTAAGTCTTCAGGTAGTCATCTTGCCTTGGGGCTGCCACTTTTGTTGAATGGGAACATTTAGTTTGTAGAGCCTAAGTCTATGACTGGTCCAGCTCTCTGTGCCACACATACCTTGTCGCTTTCAAATCCTGTCTGTCTTTTTTTCCTTATGATGATATAGTCTATTAAATGCCAATGTTTGCTGCAAGTTTTATTGCATTTAGGTAACTGGAAGACAGTGTTGGTGATGAGAAGGTAATGAGATACACAAGTTGTCAATAGTAAGTGACCATTGCTATTGCTGTTTCCAACTCTATTCCTCCCAAAGACTTCCTGCCATGTCTGATAGTCTGTGCCTACTCTGGCATCAGAGTCACTCAGAATAACAAGCTTGTCCTCTTTTGAGATACTGATGATGAGGGTCTCCAGGTTTTCATAAAATTTTTCTTTGGCCTTATCAGCGTTAGTCATGCTGGGAACATATACACTGAAGATAGTGGCATGGTGTTTTCCTGCAAATGGCAATCATGTTGTCTTCAGCCTGTCATTCATTCCTTTTGAGAAGCATACAGGCTTGTTGACTAGAATAGTTTTGATTGTGAAACCTACACCAGCTTCCCAGTGCTTCCCAGTATCCAGTTCTGACTTTGGTAAGCTTCATTTGCCAGCCTTATTTCACTCAGGTCTGCTATTTGGTTGCAATATCTACTGAGTTCTCTTCCAACAAGAGCTGTTCACCTTTCAGATTTACTCAAGTTTGTGCTGTTTGTAAGTGTGTGCAAATTTGAAATCATCTTCACAAAAATTTTTGTACATTTTTGGGGGGGGTTTGACCACAGGGGTCTCTGCCTGCTGTGGTAAGCAGACCAGGGTTAGGTTAGGTGAAGCAGACAATTTTTAGGGTGTATTTTCTGGCCCCTTCCTCATGTCAGGAGGTATGCCGTAAGGTCCTTAGACACCCAGTGGGGCACAGAATTCCACTGCTGCTTCAATCCAGCGAGAAGACAGCCCTATGGTCTGGGCCACCTGTGTGCAGGATTGTCAGTACAACTCCCATTGTATCTGCACCCGCTGCTCTGTCACTTGCCCATCATCACAGGACCCCGAGGTAGATAAAAATGTTAAAATGGTATGGATGATGTCTTTTGATTCATGCATAAATTGGATTTAGGTCAGGCAGAGTTGTGTGAAGTTGTCAGCCTCACTTTCTCTTCCAGAGTCATTAAAGTCCAATGACAGGACAAAAATCAAGACAGCTGGCAATGGCTCAGGATACAATGGATGACTTTGGTATCTTAGATGTCTAACCAAGCTCTAAGTGCTCCACAGTACCTGCTTTAGCCACCTTCATGGCTGTTGGAACAAATTTTTCTCATCCATCCATTTTTCCAGGGAAAGCCTTCACATGTATAGGGTAGACACCACCTAACTCACCGATGGGTTTGAGGCCCATTGGTTACCCTCAACCTGGTTTAGCCTGTCTGCCCAGATGGTTTTGCCAGGGTGTTTCTGCTGCACATGCTACAACTTCTTGGAGCCACAGGTGAGAGTTGGGTGGCATATGGACACCAAAGGTGGATAAGCAGCCTTGAAAAGGGCTCAGCAGCCCTCACTCCAGAAGTACTAGTCTTTCCTGAATACCCATACATTTTATACACATATACACATACACACACAACCACATATATAAAACATCTCCACATCTCCACACATATATTCACATACATACATATATACAAGTATACCTGTATGTGAAAATATGTATATTTTATATATATATATATATATACATATACATATGTATACACACACACACACACACATAAGCAAAGAAAATTTTGTTTAGTGAATAAAGAGTTGACCTTAAAGACAGGAAGACCTTACATTAATTGAGGTTGGTATGCATATATACTACAGAGAGTTTTTCTATATCTCAAAACCAATTAATGTAATGTAATGTCTTGATACTTTTATTAGGTGAGAAAACCTCTTTGAGTCACTGAATCAATCTAGCAAAGGGGTAAAATAGATGTAAACAATTCCCAGACACCTCTATTGAGTCAATCAATCAAGAGTACAGTCTAGGTGTGAATAGCCTAGTTAATCAAGTTGGGAAGAAGTGAAATGCTTTGAGCCTTTGGAAGAAAGCAGATGACTAAATAAATATATGGAGATTGAATAGAAGAATTAGTCACACTCTGGGTCTAAGAATATAAGAGGAAATTGCAGTAGATAACATTCTAGCAACTATTTCAGGAGTCAAGCTTCAGGAGCATTTTGAGAAGAGATTATGCATGTATCAGAGGGCAACAAGGGATTGGGAGAGAGTGAATCTAGAGAGAGTACCATATTTCTATTCTTCTTTCCTCCACCTCCATTGGTCAAATGATTGGGGACACTGGACTAACCATGCATGCGGCCAGGAACTTCATGAGGACTCCACAAAGGAAGAAAAGGACTTCTATGCACCTGCAGCTGTGACTTACTCCTTTGGCACATGTACACTCTAAGCAAAAAACCTCTTTCCCTTGGACTCTATTTACTTTTGGGATAATGTGTATCAAAGCTTCTGAAGAAATGTTTTAGTACCAATTGTTCTCACTGTACTATATTAGTAAGCATTTGTTTATAATCTGACTTGATAAATAATTTATATCAACTGATAATCATTGAGGAGCACACTGGTTGGGGCTCATGAGGTATAATATAGAAAACCACCCTCAGTCCCTTATACCCGTATAACCTTGAGAAGAGTGGTAGTAGTCACTCTCTGGGGACCAGCCCATGTTAGTGTGTGAATTGAGAATTGGGAAGTAGCTCCAGAGTTTTTGCTTTGTATACACCCACACATATTTAGATGTGCGTGCACACACATGTTCACCTCAGTTCTACGGCATATCACCTAGAAGAAACAAGCATTTGATTGTATCCTTTCAAATAGATTCTAATGTTTGTTTGTATTTCTGGACCCATGAAATTAATAAAAAAGCAGGAAGGTCTCTTTTTGTAAGGAACCCCTATACATAAATGGGTATTTTGGCAGCTGTTGTTACTCTCAAGTGTACTGGTTCTTCATGTGACACACGGATGAAAAAGCCAGTCTCAGTTATGTCCCCATACTTTGCCTTGGGTACATTTAGGCAATTGCATCTGCCTGGCTGCCTAAATCTATAGTTTCCAATAGATGCACGATTTTCCCCCCTTCACTTCCAGTCTAAATGAGGCTGTTGTGTGGCTGGCACACTCTGATAGCTCTGAGATGGTCCAGAAAATGAGTGACAATTTTCCAGGGGCAGACAAGTGATTGATTTTCAGCTCAGGGATTGTATTTCAAATAACTGACTGTAATTTAGGGCAGAAGACAGGCTCAATGAGCCCAAAAGAATGATTTCCTTCCACTAGCTCTGATGCAATTAGCAACTGCTTTTAATTGAAAAGGTACAGGGATTCATGGCCATGCCCTTGTGGCCTTCATCAAATAACAGGGAAACGTAAGGAAAACCAAGACAGCCCTTATTTCAGCAGAATGGAAAAACATCTCCCTTAGTAGCAACTTAGATAAAAAGAGGCCATTTTATGAGCCTGAGTTAATTGGTTATATCACACCTGCAGTCAGCGCTTGCCTTATATGGAAGGGCATAGGAAATAGTTGCCTCAATGGGATAATTGGAAGGGTGCCACAAAGTGGCTCTCAACCCATAAAATCTCACCTCCACATCCTCTGAAATTCAACTATCTTTGGGATGAGAGTATGCTCACATTATTATAATAGTTTCAAGCCTCCAAATGATTCTCTCCCCTACTTTCCACACTACACACACACACACACACACACACACACACACACACACACACACACAC
>NW_020954580.1:29278667-29315085 GCF_900497805.2 Vombatus ursinus
CACACACACACACACACACACACACACACACACACACACACACACACTCCCCATCCCCAGCAAGACTGTGATGTAGGTAGCTGAAGTATTAACATGTCTATTTGATATCTTTGGAAAGAGATTGTGTAGGACAGTAGTTAGTTAGAGCACCCTACTTAAAGTCATAAAGACCTGAGTTCAAATCCCCATCAGTCAATAAACATTTATTAAGTACCTTCTATATGCCAGATACTGAGCTGAGTGCTGGGGATACAAAAAGAGGTAAAAGACAGTCCCTGACCTTGAGCAGCTCACAGGCAGAGCAAGTCACCTAACCTCCATGATACTTTATTAGGAAGCTCATAGGATAGCAGGTTTAGAGCTTAAAGACCATCTAGTCTGACCTCTCCCCCCTTATTTTACAGATGAAGAAACTGAGGCCTAGAGAGGTTTCATGGCATGGCTAGGGTAACACAAATAGTAAGGAACAGAGCTAAAATTCAAACCCAGTTTCTAAATCCAGAAGTCTTTCCATTGTACTTGGAATTATCACCCAAATAGTAGACAGGTTATAGATCTGTATAGGTGCAAGGAGTCCTCACATTTGGAGTTCTCTGTACTGATCGATTCTTCTATTTACCTATTTGCATGGATGAGGAAACTGATGATCAGGAAGTTAAGAGACTTTCCCAGAATCCTGTAGTTCAGTTAAGTATCAGATCTAGGCTTTTGACCTCAGTTTCCCGACTCCAAGTCCATTTCATTATTTCATGCTGCATTGCATCTTGTTAAAATGCAAATACCTTTAGGGTCATAACACTTTAGGCCATAATTCACCATTGGCAACTTAATGTAATTAGTTTACCTAATAGCCTTTTCTCCAATGGGGGGTCCAGATGGAATAATAATAATAATAACAACAATAATAATAATAACTGGGATTTACATAGAGCTTTTTATTTATTATTTCTACATTTTATATTTTATTTTTCCAATTATACAGGAAAATAATTTTTAATATTCATTTTTTAAAATTTTGAGTTCTAAATTCTCTACCTTCCTCCCTACCTTTCCCCCTTCCTTGAGAAAGCAAGCAATTTTATTTCAATTATACATGTGAAGTCATGCAAAACATATTTCCATATTAGTCATATTAAAAAAGAAAACACAAAATAAAACAATAAAAATAAAGAAAAATTTAAAAAGCATGTTTCAATCTGCATTCAGAGTTCATCAGTACTCTCTGTGGAGATGGATGACATTTTTTCATCACAGGTCCTTTGGAATTGTCTTGGATCACCGTCTTGATCAGAGTTGCTAAATCTTTCACAGTTGATCATCCTTATAATATTGCTTTTACTGCGTACAATGTTCTCTTGGTTCTGCTTACCTCACTTTGTATCAGTTCGTAGAAGTCTTTCCAGGTTTTTTCTGAAATTCACCTGCTCACCATTTCTTATAGCACAACAGTATTCCATCAAAATCGTATATCACAACTTCTTCGACCATTCCCCATTTGATGAGCATCTCCTCAATTTCCAATTTTTTGCCACCACAAAGAAGAGCTGCTATAAATATTTTTGTGTATAGAAGTCCTTTTCCTCTTTTCCCCCCATCTCTTTGGAATATAGACCTGGTAGTGCTATTGCTGTAGTTTTATAGGCCTGTGGTCATAGTTCCAAATAGCTCTCCAGAACGGTTGGATCAGTTCACAGCTCCACCAACAATGCATTAGTGTCCCAATTTTCCCACATACCCTCCAACATTTGTCATTTCCCTTTTCTGCTATATTAGCCAATCTGACAGGTGTGAGGTGATACCTCAGAACTGTTTTAATGTGCATTTCTCTAATCAATAGTGATTTAGAGCATTTTTTCATATGAGTATAGATAGCTTTGATTACTTCTGAAAACTGCCTATTCATATCCTTTGACCACTTATCAAATGGGAAATGACTCATATTCTTATAAATTTGACTCAGTTCCCTATATATTTGAGGAACAAGGCCTTTATCAGAGAAACTTGCTGTAAAAATATTTTCTGAGTTTTCTATTTTCTTTCTAATCTTGGCTACTTTAGATTTGTCTGTGCAAAAGTTTTAATTGACTGTAATCAAAATTATCCATTTTATATTCCATAATTCCATCTATCTCTTGTTTTTTCATAAATTCTTCACTTATGTATATGTATGTGTGTGTGTGTGTGTGTGTGTGTGTGTGTGTGTGTGACAGGTAAGAGATTCTATGCTGCCCTAATTTGTTTATGATATCACCCTTTATGTCTAAATCATGTCCCATGTTGATCTTAGTGTAGTACACAGTGTGAAATGTTGTTCTATGCCTAGTTTCTGACAAACTGCTTTTCCAGTAATTTTTGTTAAATAGTTAGTTCCTGTCCCAAACCCATCTTTGGGTTTGTCAAACAAAAGAGAACTGTGATCATTTACTACTGTGTGGTGTTTACCTAATCTTTTCCACTGATCCACGATTCTATTTCTTAACCAGTACCAGATTGTTTTGGTGATTTGTAACACAAAATTACCAGTTGAGATCTAGTACTGCTAGGCCACTTCCCTTCACATTTTTTTTTTCATTGATTCCCTTGATATTCTTGACCTTTTATTCCAGATGAATTTTATTATTTTTTCTAACTCTGTAAAATATTTTTGGTAGCTTGATTGGTATGGCAATGAATAAATAAATTAATTTAGGTAGAATTGTCAGTTTTATTGTATTAACTTGGCCTACCCATGAGCAATGAATATTTCTCTAGTTGTTTAGATCTGACTTTATTCGTGTGAAACATGTTATGTATTTGTGTTCATGTAGTTAGTTCCTAGGTTTGTCTTGGCAGCCAGTCCCCCAAGTATTTTATATTTTCTATAGTTATTTCAAATGGAATTTCTATTTCTATTTCTTCTTGATGGACTTTGTTGATTATATATAGAAATATTGATGACTTATATGGGTTTATTTTATTTCCTGCAACTTTGTTAAAGTTGTTCAAGTTGTTCAAGTAGTTTTTTAGTTGATTCTCTAAGTATACCATCATGCCATCTGCAAATATCTATAGTTTTGTTTCCTCATTGCCTATTCTGATCCTTTCAAATTTCTTTTTCTTATTTTATTGCTATAAGTAAAATTTCTAGAACAATATTGAATAATAGTGGTGATAATGGGCATCTTTGCTTCACTCCTGATATTATTGGGAAGGCTTCTAATTTATCCTCATTATAAACAATGCTTACTGATGGTTTTAGATAGATACTACTTACCATTTTAAGGAAAGCTCCATTTAATCCTATGTTTCACAGTGTCTTTAATAGGAATAAGTGTTGTATTTTGTCAAAAGCTTTTTCTGAGATAATCACGTGATTTTTGTTGTTTTTGTCATTAATATGGTCAATTATACTGATAGTTTCCCTAATATTGAACCAGCCCTGTATTCCTGGTATAAGTCCCACCTGGTCATACTATATGATCCATGTGATACTGCTGTAATCTCCTTGCTAGTATTTTATTTAAAAATTTTGCATCAATATTCATTAGTATATAGTTTTCTTTCTCTGATTTGCTCTTCCTGGTTTAGGCATCAGCACTATACTTGTGTTGTAAAAGGAATGTGGTAGGACTCCTTCTTTGACTATTTTCCCAAATAGTTTATATAGTATTAGAATTGTCCTTTAAACGTTTGGTAGAATTCATTTGTGAATCCATCTGGTCCTAGGGATGTTTCCTTAGGGAGCTCATTTATAACTTGTTCAATTTCTTTTTCTAAGATAGGGTTATTTAAGTATTTTATTTTCTCTTCTGTTAATCTAGGCAATTCATATTTTTGTAAATATTCATCCATTTCACTTAGATTGCCAGATTTATTGGCATATACTTGGCAAAATACTCCTTAATGATTGTTTTGATTTCATTTGCATTGGTGGTGAATTCGCCTTTTCCTTTTGGACACTCTTAATTTGGTTTTCCTCTTTCTTAAAAAAAAAATCAAATTAACCAATGGTTTATCTATTCTTAGGGGGAATCATTTGTTGTTGTTCTTTAGTCATTTCAATCACGTCCAACTCTTCATGACTCCATTTGGAGTTTTCTTAGTGAGGATACTGAAGTGGTTTGTCATTTCCTTCTCCAGATCATTTTTCAGAGGAGGAAACTGAGGCAAACAGGGTTAAGTGATCTGTCCAGGGTCATGTGGGTAGTAAGTGTCTGAGGCTGGATTTGAACTCAGGTTTTCCTGAGTCCAGGCTAGGCACTTTATCCACTGTGCCATCTAGCTGCTTCTTATTGGTTCACAGTGGTTTTTAATGACTTAATGACTTAAAAAGTGCTTCACATACATTTTCTCATTTGACTTATGAAGTTCCCCTGCCAGTAATGTGTCTGCTGTGCCTCATTGCCTCATTCAAATTTTGGTGAGTTGGGGCTGGGGGAATGGTAGGGGTTACAGAATGCTATCTGTGAGGAAAGGACTCAATAGGGCATGATATGTGTGGGGCACTGGATGGGTCAAAGGTTAGGCATTAGAGCACTTAGTATTTGAGGTAAAAGAGTGAGCATGAGGGGCTGCTAAGTGGCACAGTGCATAGAGCACCAGCCCTGAAATCAGGAGGACCTGAATTCAAATCCAGCCTCAGACCAACCACTTGACACTTACTACCTGTGTGACCCTGGGCAAGTCATTTAACCTCAATTCCCCCCCCCCCCCAAAAGAGTGAGCATGCTTAAAATGAGGAATGAAGCATAGAAAAGAAAGATAGAAAGAAACTTTTTCCTGAGTATCCAAGATGGAAGGGAAGCTAACACTGGTCTTGAAATATTACTTGGTAGATGTATATACCTTTGGCTGCTATGATGGACCCCTCTTTTCAATGTCCTTCCATGCTGAAGCTTGAAAGACCACTGGCCTTGGAATGGGAAGACTTGCGTCAAAGTCCCACCTCAGACTCCTACTAGTTGTGTGACCCAGGGCAGGTTATTCACCCATTAGTATTATTTAATCACTAGGATCTATCTCATTTTCCTCATACGTAAAGTGGGAATATCAAAAAATTTAAGCAATCTGCCTCAAAAATAGGTTGTGAAAACAGTACTTTTCAAAACTCAAAGCCGTATAGAAATGGGAACCATCAGGATTCCCAAAAAGAAATGGACTGCAATGGAGAATGGCACTCATTTCTTTCTCTATTACCTGTGAGACTTCAAGACTGGGGGAAATGATCAGTGTCTCCTTGAAAGCTGGACACCCACCTTATGCCTATTTTCTTAATTGTGAAACTATGCTGAGTGTCCGTGCGCTGATGGTGACCAACATAATGGAGTTTCTTCACTTCCTTAATCGCCTTTAACTTTTTCAGGCTTCCTTAGTGGTGTGTTACTTATACAGGCACATATGGGCAGGCCAAAACACCTTCACCCACATAGATAATAATACATTAGATTCGTATGGGATTGGACAGCTTTCAACGTGCACATTTTTTTCATGCACATTTCATTTGATCCTTAAAACAATCCTGTTTTGGGCAGCTACTACCATCCCCATTGTACAGATAAAGAAACATTCTCAGAGAGTGGAAATAATTTGTCTAGGGTCACACAGCTACTAAGTAGCAGAACTAGGACTAAATCCCATGACATCTTCTGTTTATGATAGTATGTTAATTCACGTAAGACCTCAGTTCTTCTTACTGTTGTTCAATTGTTTCATTTGTATTCTACTCTTTGTGACCCTTTGGGGTTTTCTTGGCAAGGACACTGGAGTGAGTGCTTTGCCATTTCCTTCTCCAGTTCATTTTACAAATGAGGAAACTGAGGCATATAGGGTTAAGTGACTTGTCCAGGGTCACACGGCTAGGGAGTGTCTGAGGCCAGATTTGAACTCAGAAAGATGTCTTCCTGACTCCAAGCTGGGCACTATATCCCAGTGTACCACCCAGCTGCCCCCTAGATCTCAGTTCTATGACCAGGTTTTTCTAGATTCATAACTGTTTTCAGTTCTTTTATCAAAATGGATGTTTATAGGCAGATTAAAAAGATCTCACCTTCTTTGAGCCTTGAAAAGATAGGACTTCAGAAAATTTCTCTTTGTTTCTATCTTTGTTCTGCTGAGGGGGCCAACTGAAGGCTTGCGGAAACACAGATTTATTGACATAAAGCTGTGACAGCTCCCTGGGTTTTCTCACCCCAAGCAAGTTCAATTACCCCTAGCTCAGAGCCAATCCAGCTGGAGGAGACTGATAAGTCTAGTGTCAAGATGATGCAAAAGCTTATGAACAAATTTTAATTCTTGCTGAGCAGAAAGAGAAGAAGAATAACATGGAAATGCAGAGTCCAATGACTTTTGGAAGAAAATCTCTTTCTGCTTGACTGTGATTGGTTAATATGTTCTAGATGCTTAGAATGGTCAGTGTGCTAGTTCCTCAACCCTTCTTACATTTTAAAAATCCCTCATAAATACTGAGCATGGGATGTACCATCCTGTATCACATAGAGAACTCAGCAATATGGTTGGACCTGTTTTATACTTTATTGAAAATGTCAGTTTTGAGAAGCATAAGGGTCTGTTATCAGGGAGGTGATAGTAGCTTTGCACCTTGACCTAGGCAAACCACATCTGGAATACTATGTTCACTTCTGGGTGCTGCTGTTTAAGCATTGATAAGCTTCAGGTCATCTAAGGGAGGGTAATGAGGAAAATAAAGGGTCTCAACTTCATGCCATATGAGAATCAACTGAAGGAACTTTGGATGATTAGTCTGGGGGAAAAAAATCTTTGCAGGAAGCACTCTATCTGAAGGGCTTTCATGAAGAAGTAGGGTTAAAATTGTTTTGCCTGGCCCTCAAAGATGGAACCAGAAAGGTGCAAAAAGAGAAAGACTTTTCCTTACATTCAGGTTTGATGTAAGGAAAAAGCTTCCTAACAATTTTAACTTCTTAGAAATGAGATGGGTTGGGCGAGACACCTTCACTGGAGGTATTTGAGCATAAGGGGGATGACAACACCTCAGCTACATTTTTGAAGGGAGTCTTACTAACCCATGAGTTGGACCTAGTGGCTTCTCAACTCCCTTCCAACTCAGAGTGTTCTATGATTTGGAGGGAATGACTCTGCCAGAAGCTCCTGATATTCATGGAGGGCCCTATTTAAGTGAACCAGTTCATTTTGCAACCTTTAAAAGTGGTTTTATTGTACAACAATTCCTGGTATAATTTATGTACAGGCAGATATGTTTATTCCCTGGGCCTCCCTAATACCTCCGAATTTCACCATGTTGCACAGGCAAAGGTCAAGGCAGATTAAAAGCCCCCTTGTTTGTAATCTATACTTCATTAGTACAACTCAATGGGTAAAACTATTAATCCTATGGCTCTACTTCACAATCAGCCTGAACAGAGTTGGGAGAGATCATTCCTAAAGTAGCTTAGGATCTTATTATGGAGTCAATGAGGTCATGATTGCCAGACTCCATCTTGAAATGTGCTCAGAGCCTTGCCCACTAAGAGCAGTGCTTAAGAATAGACTATGAATGTGAGGACAGAGACTTTCTTGAAGAGGTGAAAGTAGGGATCTTCTGAGACTTGTAGTTTTTACTTCTGTACTTGACAGGTCCTTTTTTAGTATACTGATCCATAACAGTCACATAAGACATGACGTTCTTTTTGGAAATATAACCTGGGCCAAAAGGTAGGGAGAAAAGACAACTCTAAGTAATAGCGTATCAGCCAACATTCACATGGAGTTTTCTGTAGAATGCCAGAGTCTCAAAGAGAATCTTGGGCATCTCCGCAGAACCATGGCCAGAGGCCATCTAATTCAATCTAATCCATATTACATAAAAATTCTTTCCATAATATTCCTAACAAAACGCTGTCCAACTTGTCAAAACAGTTCTTAAAATCTGTCACAGAACCTGAATGTCAAGAGCCCTTTATACTTTCAATGGGGACCTCTGAATTATCACCGGGACTGTACCATCCTTGAAGGCAGGGACTATGTCTTATATTTATTTCGTATCCTTCACATCTGTGCCATTTCTTATTCTGTTGATCGTAAACAGCAACTGTTTAACAAACACGTATTGAGCATCTACCAAGGTCCAGACACAAGTCCTAAGGATAGAAAGAAATTGATACAATCTGTTTTCCTCAAGGGGGCATTGAGTTGGGGAGATGGGACATAGAAATAAAAATACAGAGTGAAAGAAAGACAGTTTGGAATTTTTGAAGGGTCCCTATAAAAGTTAATCCATTTAAAAATGTTTAGATGTGTAGTCAATATAAAAGAAGGTTATAACCTTTCTTATGATGAATTGCCCGAGTTTATCTTCTTCTCTTTTGTTTCTTTACCGGGTAGTTCAGCTTTTACCCCTCATGCCTTTTCATCAATTTTGTCATTGTCACTTCAGAATTGTCAGCTTTGTCTGCTCCAATGCTGTCTCCGCTAGTGTCAGCTTTTCAAACTTAAGTGTCTTCAGTTCTATTTGGTGAATTTGAAATTTCTAACAGTCTTCAATTCCAACTATACTATGAAGATAAAGACTTGAACTATCTCAGATGAACTGAACTCCCTCGGCTCTCTGCATGACTCTAAACGCCAACTACGCTTTGCTTTGTTGAATCTCAAAAGAAGAGGCTGCCCCTCTCAATATGGACCTTAATAGATGTTTGTTTAATTGAATTGAATGAGGAGGTATCAAATAACTTTATAAATGGAATGACAAACAAAGGTCAGAGGTTGTAAAAAAGAAACTTCTCAATATAGGCACCTCTTTGCCGCTTTATAAGCCTTCGTGATTTTACGGGAACAGAGACAGTGTTATTCTTATTGCCAAGGCTACCATCAGTTCCAAGAACCTACTAACTGGTCTTCTGGCCTCCTCTATCCAATCATTCTCCATGATGTTATCCAAGGAACTTAGGATAATTTTTCTAATAATATTTCTCTGCTAAAAAAAATCCATAATGGATCCATATTGTCCACTGAAAAAAAGTATAAATCCTGGCATTCAAGCCTTCTATAATTTGGCTCCAACCTACTTTCCCACCCTTATCAAATACTACTTTCCTTCACATTCTCTGTGTTCCACCCAGCTGGATCATTCTCCATTCCCATTTCTTACCCTCCCTTCTCAACAAACTTGACTAGCATACCATTCAATACCTTTACTCCTTCAGTCCCAAATGCTTGAAATGCTAAATTAGACTTCCATCTCTATCTTTTGAAGCCTCCCCTTTTCTTCAAGTCCAACTCAGATTCTGCCTTGTCCAGTGAAGTCTTCCCTTGAGTTCCCCCTCCTCCAAGCTTAAAAATGATCACCTCCCCCACCTGCCCTCCCCACTTTCAAATTTCTCTTAGCATATTCCCTGAACTTCTTTGTATTTATCAATCTGTCCCTAGTATCATGGTCATTTGGTATTGTTTCCCCTGACCTCAGAGAAATGGACTAGGTCATTTTTCATTTTTGTAGCCCTAGTGTGTACCTGTCACAGACTGTGTTGACCTGAATGGAAACTTCTGGATTGATTGAATTCCATGCTGTTTTATAAGATCAGGTGACTAAGCACTTACCTTCATTTGTTCTTAGATGGCACGTATGTATAAATTTAATATGACTTCCATTTTTAAGTTAAACTACTTGGGGGGGAACCTAAACTCATTTTATTTTGGGATAAATGCAGCAAATAATACCAAGGGTGTGCGCTAATTTCTAGGTGAGCAATATGGAATGTAAGGGCTATAGGATTTTGGAGGAGGGATCTCAGGGCATGGGCAGGGTGAGGGGAGTAAGAGAAGGCTTCATGGAGAAGGTGGGATTTAAGCTGGGCACTGAACAACTTATATAACAATTACTTTTCTCTAACTTAGTTCATAATTCCCTTCCTAAAAACTCTCCTAATTTGGCCCCTGAGACTTTGCTTCCAGTTTGCCACAGTGGCACTTGGCAAGCAAACCACTCCAAAACTATGGCCTGCGTGGCTGAAGAAAAGCTTCTGGGATTCTCTAAACTTGACTTCAGTTGCGGAATACAAGTGATTTCCTTGCTGTAGGTTGGGTAAATAAGACTTACCTAGGGCATATTTGTAGAGAAGACTGAGAATATACTGCCATTTCAGGTTCTTCCACTGGGGCTTGGAATCATAAATTCTCGCAATGCTGTTCAGGTAGCCTTGTTGTGATGGATTCAAGCCCTGGTAGAGCAAAATAGAACTTATGATGAACCCGCATTTGGAAGTTGAAGAGTGTGATGAATTCTAAACTGAATTCTACAGAAATGAGACTATTGCTCAAAAAGTTTGAAATATTTTACAAAGTAAAATTGGGAAACAATAGTTTGGACAGTTTCCTCCCTTCGTTTCCTTAAACAAATTTTGACTGGCCTATTTTACGATAAAAGAAAGTCCATAAGGAGAAGGGGTTGAAGACACTAAGTCTCTATGGCCTCTGAGATGTTGTGGAGATCTGTTTATGTTTCTGTGGTCCTCTAATCCTGAGGTATGTGGGGAAAGGGGGTTAAATGTGGGCAAAGGACTTTTCTAAGTTTTTTATCTACAGTCAAATGTAGGCTTCTTGAGAATAGGGACTATTTTTCATTTTTATCTTTGTATTCTTAATCCCTACCACAATTCCTTACAGCATAGTAAACCTTAATAAATGCTTGTTGAATGGAATCTCTTTGTTCAATTCAACTTCAAATTCAACAAACATTTATCAAGTTCCTATTGTGTGCAAGGGACCAAGAAGTCAGGCAGAACAGGAAAAAAAACCCAACAGTTCTCGCCTTCAGGAGCCTTCATCTTACTGGGTGATACATGTAAACAAGTAAGTGAGTATCCAATAATTTGGGCAGGGAGTAAACATTAATGACTGGGAAGATTAGGGAAGGTTTTGGGTGGAAGATGACTCCTGGACTGAACTCTGAGGGAAGCTAAAGCTTTTTAAAAGTGGAGGTAAGGAGGAAGTATATTCCAAGCATGGGAAACAGACTATGCAAAGATATAGGGGAAGGAGATTCCGTTCTGAATCTGGAGAAAATGGCAAGTGGGCTAGTTTGTCTGAAATGTACAATGTGTGAAAGGGAATAATGTGTTAACTCGGTGAGAGAAGTAAGGGGGTGGTTGGTAGTACCCACATTTTTGAGGTGTTGAAATGGGGCTGTTGAGAATTGGAAGGTTCCTCATTAATCTCTTTCTACGACTTAGTTGTGCCAACTAAACTCATTTCAGGAGAAAATGAGTTAATTCATTCCCCCACGGTAAAAAATTGAATGGGTTCAAAATGATCACTGATATTCCTAAAGTAAGGATTACCCACTGAAAGATATCCAGAGTAATAAACCTGGGAGTAAAGGAATGGTCTAAGACTTCACTCTACCTCTCCTTAAGTGGGTGTGTCACTGAACTGGTACAGGGAATAGATTGCAGCCCTCCCTCCCTGAGGAGAAATGGATCTATCCAATAGAATGAATGTGTGCATGTATATATGTATATAAGCCCATCAACTGAGACAGGTCCATCTCCCCTACCTCCCATGAAGAGAAATATGGTAGCTGGTGGCCTAAGCCAGAGACAAGCAGAAATGAGGCCTGGTCTTGTGGACTTGGCCACTGGCCATGATGGAACCCGTTTAGGGCCAGGCTAGAACTTTCCATAGGTAAGCCGAAGGAGGTGCTCAGGACCAAGGGGCATGATTGGTGTGGGAAAAGCTGAAGCGAAAGAGGGTGATCAGCAAAGAGGATTTGATGTGAGGGAAAGGTGAGCTTCACTACGACATTGTCTGTTCACCCAATCCTAGACTTGTGGCAAAGTACCTGAACAATGACTCAGGGGAAAAGTGCTGAGCCTCGCTGGAGAGAAGCACTTTTTAAAAAAAAAATTCTCTTTATTCCAACTATTAGTAAAACTTTTCTTTGGTCATAGTTTTGTACGCCCCACTGCTGGCTGAAGGAACAGTACAAAAGCAGGGAACTACGCTTTCAGAGAGACACTAGCCAAAATCTGATGGCCTCAGGGTCTCAACTCTGGGCAAAGGCTAAGCTGTTTTATTTCAAGGCTCGGAAGACTAAACAGAGTCCTTATGAGGTCAGATCTAAAATCCTGAACCATAGTTAGGCAAGATAATTTTATATGAATTTAGGATTAGGAGATTAGGTAAATTGCTTCTGCCCCTTGTTAGAAATTTCCTCTGGGGTCTGGTGCTCAGAACTAGGAGTCAAATCTTGGATTTGAAGTCTAGGTATTCTTGACCCTGTTTTCTGCTGTAGTTAGGGTACCCTAATGGCTCAGACTCCAGAGCATGAGCCACCTATTTATTTCCTGAGTGAAACTAATATGGGTAGTAATTGGAGAAATATGGGGGTAACATATGTGTAATAATATGGGCAAGAGAATGAATTCCATCCCTGAATAAACAATTTAGCTTTTTCAAAAATTATTGAGAACTTTATAAATGGAATGTGAGTGACTCCATCTTAGAGGATTTGGGCATGCACTAAAACCTCATTACATAAACATACTAGATCCATACCGATTGTAAGAACAAGTCAATGAAAAGTAACAGGAGCTTCCATTCTACGAGGTGAATGAGATTCTCAAATGGAAGTCATTTGACTTGGGCAGAAGGACAAAGAGGCTTAGATCTTAGTATAAATCTTACCTTACATGCAGAATAGGGAGATAACTATGAGCAATCTGATGGAAAGACAAGCCAGATCTGGGAGGAAAGAGCTCTCAAAAGAGGACAGTATTTTTATCAATCAGTCGATAAACATTTATTAAATGCTTGCTGTGTGCCAAGAATGATACTGAGCATTATGATACAAAGGAAGGCAAAACCAGTCCTTGCCTTTAAGAAGTTCACGTTCAAAAGGCAAAACTACATAAAAATAAGCAGACATATCCAAGGTATATAGAGAGTATTTGAGAAATAACCTCAGAGGCAAAGGCACTAGTAGTTGGAGTGACCAGGAAAGATTTCCTCCAGAAGGTGACTTTTTAGCTGAGTCTTAAAGGAAGCCGACAAAGTTAAGAGGCAGAGGGGAGGGGGCTGTCCTCTTGTACTCCAGGCACCAGGAACAGCCAGTGCAAAGCCATAGAGATGAGAGATGGAGTGCTATGTGAGGAACAGAGGGTATGCCAGTATACCTAGATCATAGAGTGCAAAGAGGGCTCAGAGTAAAGAAAAGTAAGAAGAGAACAGGTTATGAAGATCTTCAAATGCCAGATGAAGAACTTTATATATTTGCCATGGAAGTAATGGGGAACTATTAAAGTTTAATGAGTAGGGAGCAACTCAGATCAGTGCTTTAGGAAAATCATTTTGGCTGTTGAGTAGAGGATAGATGGTTTAAAGTGAGTAGAGACTTAAGACAAGGAGACCAATTGGAAGGCTATTGAAATGGTCCGGGCAATAGGCAATGAAGGCACGAATGAGGGTGGAGGTTACAGGAACAGAGAGAATAGGATATATGTAAGTGATACCGGGAAGGGAGAAATGACATTTGACCACAGATTAGGTATGTGTGGGGTGAGAGACAGTGAAGAGCCAAGGATGATGCTGAGATTGTGAACCTGAGTGACTGTGAGGATAGTGGTGTCCTCCTCAGTAAAAGGAAAGTTGGGAAGAGGGGAGGGTTTTAGGGAAAAGAAAACTTCTGTTTTGGACATGCTGAGTTTGATATGCCTGAGGTACATTCAATTTGAGATGTTCAAAAGTTTGGTGATGCAGAGCTGGAATTCAGCAGAAAGACAAGGGCTGGATGTACAGATGTAGGAATGGACAAATGGAGAAATCATTTGCATAGAGAAGCCACAGGAGCTCACCAAGTCAGATAGTATAAGGGAGAAGAATCCAAGACAGAGAGTTGGGAGACACTCAGTTAGTGAATATCTCATGGATGAAGATTCAGCTAAGGAGACTGAAAAGAATCCATCAGACAGGTAAGAGGGAATAATGGCACAAAAAGCCAGACAGCAGAGAGTATCTAGGAAAGGGTAACCAGCAGTGCCAAATGCTGCAGACAGCTAAAGAAGGATTAAGATTCATGAAAGACCATTAGATTTGGCAAGGAGATCTTTGGTAACACTGAAATGGATTATGCCATTGAATTATGAGGTTGGAAGCCCTATTATATAAAGGGTTTAGGAGAGAGAGGAGAGGCAGTGAAAACAATAACTTTAGATGGCTTTCTCAAGGAGTTACCTATCAACATAAGAGTAAAGGATAAGTACCTCTTCAAGTGATTTCTAACATCCAGCAATGGACAGAAAAACTGAGTATAGAAAGATAAGGTATAGGCAAAACACTTATTCATGAGTTAAATTTATGATTTATTTTTAGCACTTGGTTAAGGTGCTTGGGATTTCCTCTGGGGATAGAATGACATTCCCTTTCAGTCATTAAGTTTTTAAAAGCCATTGGATTTCCCAGAGTTTTATTCAGGTTTCTCAGATGGCTCGGTACTTTCCAGATAATCTTCTGTTCTCACAGAGTTGGTCATTCTTCTTGAGATGTCAAAGAGCTGTGGTTTTGCCTACACAACATTTCTGAGAACAGCTTTAAATGAATTATAGCTAGGTCCCAATTAGTGACCTAATTAGTGCATAAAACAAGTCCTCTGAAATGGTGAAATTTGAATTGTTACTATTTTAAGTTAATCATGTAAAATATAGTAATTGGTTTGACCCTGCTGTAGATATGTAATTCAAACTTAAGTAATTTGATCATTTCTTGGGATTCTTTATTTGCATTAACTGGGACCTAGCTGATGAAACTAAAAAATGGCTCAATCATCTGTCTACCAATGAAACAGTCTCCCTCATGAAATATCAGAGGCAGCGGGTGACATAATGGATAAAGCACCAGTCTCAGGAAAGTACTATGTGACCATGGGTGAGTCATTTAAGTGCTGCTTGCCTCAGTTTCCTCAACTGTAAAATTAGGATAATAATAGCACCTAATTTGCAGGGTTTTTATGAGGACCAAATGAGATATTTGTAAAAAGTGCATATAGTAGGTGCCATATAAATTCTTATTCCCTTCCCTTTCTCACCAGTGAGCTCTTTGTTACTAGACATGTTTAAGTAGAACCTGGACTGCCATTCTTCAGGGACATTGTGGAAAGGTTTCCTGCATTTGGCAAATAACTGGACATTACTTCTAAGGTCCCTTCAAGTTCAAACATTCCATAATTCTATGACTTTACCTTCAGTACTGCAGGATTCAAAAAGAAGGAAGAGACTGGTTGGCAAGGAGATGGATGGATTTGTTTGCTAGGAATTTGGACAGGATAGCAGAATGCTACATGTTTTTTCTTTTTTTGGTTCATCTTTCAGCTGTGGTTAGAAAGGAAAACAAAAGAAACAAATGATAAAATTTCAGTTTGAATGGATCCTTCACCTTTGAGATATACCAGAATGCGAAAGAGCAAGTAACTATATCCATTGTCTAATGATTAGCCCATGATATGGTGAGCCAGTTCATCCCATCATCCCCATCATATGGCTAATTTTGGCACTTTCCCTTCCTGTTTCCCTTTAGGGGTTGGTCCAATAAGGCTCAGAGATCACCATTATATAGGTACTCCTCATTTCTGAGTATGACTGCATGATAACTTCTTGTTGTTGAGTCATGTCTAACCCTTTCATGACCCCATTTGGGGTTTTCTTGCAAAGATATGGAATGGTTTGCCATTTCCTTCTCCAGTTCATTTTACAGATGAGGAAACTGAGGCAAACAGGGTTAAGTGACTTGCCCAGGGTCACACAGCTAGTAAATATCTGAGGCCAGATTTGAACTCAGGAAAATGAGCTTTCCTGACTCCAACACCAGTACTCTATCCACTGTGACACCTAGCTGTCCTATGATAACTTAGAATGAGTTGCAAATAACTGGCCATCTTCCTTTGCTTTTTTTCCTTTCTCAGAGATTCAGAATGAGAGGTCCAAAGTAGCTGTAATGAAGACTTGGCTGCTGTTAAGGCAAGTAAGTCAGGTAAAAATCTCTAATGATCTTCATTTGGGATTTTTCTTTTTCTTTTGGTGTCTTTTGGTGAGCAAGGGAGAATGGATTTAGGTCTTAGGAGTCACTCTTTGTCTTTGAGGATAGGCTAGCCAGGTACAAGAATTAGAGTTATTAAATTCCACCCCTTCCCTGCCCTACCCCTAAAGCTTTAGCTTCCTTGTCTCTACTTTTGAATAGTAGGAAATGAATACTGTAGAAATGAATATAATATGCAAAGTGTGCTTTGTAATGCAACATCTCAGACTATTGATCAATCAATCCACAATCATTAATTAAGCTCCTACTATGTGTCACCTGTGCTAGGTGCTAGGGATACAAAAATAAAAATGAAACAATCCTCATCCTCCAAGAGCTCAAATTCTATCACAAACAACTCACCTACAAGTGGACTGAAGGAAAAAAAAATCAGTTCTATGCTGCAGACTTACCTGTTATAAATGAGATCGAGCTGAATAGAGAATATCATTACCTTTTATCAACACAATAGAGTTAGCACTTAGGAAGTCTGCCAATTGATGGTACAATTGCCTGGGAAGAGAAGACCCAGTGCTTAGATTTTGAGTCCACTTGTAATTCTGAGGCCTTAGGGGGAAAAAAAAAAATGTACTTGTATCCTGTATCCATGACAGAAAATTGTAAATTAAACTAGAAATGTTTTATTATTGCTGCTCTTTTTTGGAGTGGACTATAGGCACCGTGCTGGCTGTGATACATTTTCCTTTAAAGACTTTCTGATTCAAACCTCCCTCAAACAGGCATCTGTATCATCTCAACATCCCTTCTCCATTTTCCGGTCCTTTAGAGCAGAGGTGAAATATTTTCAGAGCCAAAGACACTTCTCTGCTCCTGCAGTTCAAGGACACTACAGGATCTCTGGCTACATTTTCTTTCCTGGGAAAGCTAATTCTTCTATAGTACAAATTTTTCCTAGGTCATTGTTGAGGAAATATGTTTCTAATTTTAGTAACCCAGTGGCTCATATCCAATGAATTGTGAAGGAAACACTTGGGAAGATATATATGTTACCTACATAACATTTGAGAAATTATTCTAATAAGACTTACCTTGTTTTACAAGTTACCTTTCCTCTGAAATTTGTTTTAAATTCAGTTTCTTCTCACAATCTGCAGCTCAGTTCCCTTCTTGGTCTTTCCTTTTGGTACTCATGATGGTAGCGTTTCATTCTGTTGACATCCTAATATCCTAGCAACATTGTGAGGCAGAAAAAAAATCAGCTGGTGCCCTGGCTAACTTCTGAGCATCTGCCCACTTTTTCTTGATATTTTCTTTATCCAATGTGATTAATAATTTTTGGGTCAAGCAATAAATCAATCAGCAATCATTTATGATGTTCCTACTATGTGCTAAGCACTAGGAATATGCATTAAAGAGTGAGATTAAAGTGAGAATTAAAAATTGAGAGAAATAGACAAAGCCTCAAGGAAGAGGAAATAATTGAACTGAGCCTTGAAAGGAGCTAGGGTTTTTAAGAGGCAGAAGTGAGGAAAGATAACATTTCAGGAATGGAAGAGTAGACCATGCAAAGGCACATGGTGGAGGGAGAGGCGGGGGAGATAGAATGTAATAGACCTAGAACCTCTGTTTGCCTCAGTTTTCTCAATTGATTGGAATATAGAGTGTGAGCATTAGAATGTGCCTAAACTTTGCATTATAGATCGAAGAAGGAAGGCTGTCCTTAGCCTTAGTCTTATTGAGCAAACCAAATGAACACTTGGCATCTGGAGACAAAGATGTGAATCAAAGAAGGTCAAGAATTCTAAGAACATCTCCTTGGACTAGATTTTTTCCTAAATTTGGTTTCATATACTGCCTCTGCTGCCTATTACCTATGTGAATGCCAGCAAGTTCCTTTGCCTCCCTGGGCTTCACATTTCTTCACCTATATGATAAAGGTGGTTGGACAACATAATCTCTAGGGTTCATTTCTACTTGTAAATCCTAGGATCTGATCTCCTTTCCATCTGTTCCTCTCTTCTGCTGTCCTTTCTGCTCTCTACCTAGCCCTGGCATTCTAAGCTTTGATAAGGTAAACAAAACAGAACAAAAACACATAGCTCTAATTTTGCTTTTGAAGTCAATGAATTGGAGTAAAATGCTGCTTCCTTTCCCCTCTCTCCTGACTTTATAACAGCATGCTGATACATTTTTTTCTTTTCCTTTGCAATATGGTTAAGAGAGGGTTATGGGGACCTCATAGAGGTTGTTGAACAAAACAATTTGAGAACCAATCAGTGTATTGGGATGGGAGGAATTGGAGCAGTCCTCAAATGAAGAGGAAAAGGATCCCTGGAGGACCTGATGTTCAGAAGCACAACAGGGTGGTAATGAAAAGGAAAATTCACCCCAGAGGCACAGTGGCCACCCTCCTCCTCACTACGGGGCCATGCAGTGTTAATTGAATGAATGAATGAATGTAGTAAAAACCAAAAGTGTTTTCCCACTTTCAAAGAATCTTAGAATGGGAAAGGATCTAAAACTATAGAGTGGGGAGGGACCTTAGAAATCATCTCTGTTTCTTTCTCTCTATCTGTCTCTGTCTCTATCTCTCTCTCTTTCAGTCTGTGTGTGTGTGTGTGTGTGTGTCTCTGTTTGTTTGTCTGTCTCTCCCACTTACTCCCCCTTAAATAACTTGATTTCCTCATCTATAAAATGGAGATAATAATAGTGCCTACATTACTGAGTTATTTGAGGCAGCTAGGTGCCACAGTGGATAGAGCACTGAGCCTGGAGTTAGGAAGACCTGAGTTCAAATGTGACCTTATACACTTAGTATCTTATGTGATCCTGGGTAATTAATTTAACCTCTGTTTGCCTCAATTTCCTCAACTGGGAAATTGGGATAATAATAGCACCTACCTTGCAGGGTTGATGCAGAGACCACATAAGAAAATAATTGTAAAGTGCTTAGCACAGTGCTTGGCGCATAGTAGGAGTTATATAAATAAATGCTTATTCTCTTCCTCTTGTTATGAGGATCAAATAATATAACTTTTGTAAAGCCCTTCGCAAACCTTAAAGTGCTATGTAAATATTTGTCGTTATTCAGTCATTTCAGTTGTGTCCAACTCTTCATAATCCCATTTAGGGTTTTATTGGCAAAGCTACTGGAGTGGTTTGCCATTTCCTTCACCGGCTCATTTTACAGATGAGAAAACTAAGGCAAACAGGGCTAAGTGACTTGCCCAGAGTCACACAGCTAGTATGCATCTGAGGCCAGATTTGAACTCAGGTCTCCCTGATTCCAGGCTTGGCATTCTATCCACTGTGCCACCTAGCTACCCCTAGCTATTATTATCTTTTTTTTTTTTAACATTACTGGTCCAACGATTCCCTTCTTTCTCAGGAATGAGAACCCCTCACAAATTTTTAAAAAAATCTCATGGATCTTCACATATTTGTAGCTGTTAGAAAATACAGAGTGGTAAGAAGCTGCCATGAATGAAGGACCATGGTTAAGTGAATTTGAAGTTTATTACATACAATAGTACCTGTATACATTTATGAAATAGTAATACTGTGTATGACAATGCTTGATGTTCACATGAATTTATGACTCCTTACCCTCACAGCTACTGATCTAGTCAAATTTTTCCTTTTATAGACAAGGAAACTTAATCCCACAGGAAGCAAAGCACTTGCCTAAGGTTACACAGTTAGAACAGAGCAAAGTCATTATTACCATCTAAGTCTTTTGACTCCAAAGGCAGACCATGGTCTTTCTTTCCCACTGTCCCATGTTCCTGTACTATACCAGGCTGTTTCTTCTTATTTTTAAATGAAATTAAATTTTTTTTGTTACATTTTAAGTTCCAAACTGTCTCCTTCCCTCCTTCCTCACCCCAAACTAGAAAAGGCCACCATTTGATATAGATAATATCTGTATCTACGTCTATATTTACATCCATATCTATAGCTATACCTATATCTGTGTATGTCTATGTCTATATCTACATCTAATTATGTCTCTATCTACATTTATGTCTACCTTTATAATCTACATCTATGTCTATGTCTGTCTACCTGTCTGTCTATCTATCTATATCTATCTATGTATCTAACTGTACTATGCATACTTCTATTTATCAATCCTTTCTCTGAAGGTAAATAATGTCTTCCTTCATAGGTCCTTTGTGGTTGATTTGAATATTTATAATAGAATAGCTTAGTCATTCGCAGTTATTCTTTGAACAATATTGCTGTCACTGTATACAATATTCTCTTGGTTCTGCTCATTTCACTTTTCATATTTCATGCAAGTCTTTCCGTGTTTTTCTAAAATCAACCTGCTTGTCATTTCTTATAGCATGGTAGTATTCCGTCACAAACATATGCCACAATTTACTCAACCATTCCCCGATTGATGGACACTCCCTCTATTTCCGGTTCTTTGCCACCACAAAAAAGAGTTGCTTTAAATATTCTAGAACATATAGGTTCTTTTCCTTTTTCCCTGATCACCTTGAGAAACAGACCTAGCAGTGGTATTACTGGGTCAAAGGGTACACACAGTTTTACAACCCTTTGGGCGTAATTCCATATTGCTCTCCAAAACGGCTGGATCAGTTCACAACTCCACCAATAGTGTGTTAGTGTCTCAGTTCTCGCACATCCCCTTTAGCATCTGTCATTCATACCAGACTGTTTCTAAGAATTCATTTAGTCTATTCTTCCACTACTAGGTAGGAATCTATTTCTAACTGGATGGTTATCTAGCCTTTGCTTTAACACTTTTAATGACAGGAATTTTCCCATCCAGATAGGTACTCTGTTCCATTGTTAAAGAGATCCAGTTTGCTCTGTATATATAAAATCCAGATTCCTTCTTGGTACCTCCTCTCTCATGATCCCTTCATACCTAGTCTTTCCTTTTTTCTCATTTTTATTACAAATTTATTACAATTTTATTATAGATTACAAATACTTATTACAAAATTTTATTTCAAAATTTTTATTACAAATTTTATTGCAAATTCTTATTTTTATTACAAATGACAAAAATGACATGTTTATTACAAAAGGTACTTAAAGCCTATTTTGTTGTCCTTGATATGTTGTAGTCACCTCATTGTATTCTGGGACATACTCTTGCTGCCATGATTTCTGGTAAGCTGTGCTACTCCTGTTACTCATCTTTGGCTTCAAATCTTTTCCTTCCATACGGTACACACGCAGTCTGCTGTTAGTGATTCAACTCAGGGCAAAATTGTGAAGTAGGTGAAATTCATAACTGCTGTCCTTTCCATCTTTTATATTAGTAACCCTTTACTGCCTTCAGGGTATTTCTTTTTTTTTCTTTTTTTTATTAATTTATTTTGATTTATCAATAATCACTTCAATATGCTTTTGAGTTTAAAATTTTTCTCCCCCTTCCTCCCTACCACCCTCCCCAAGACAGCACACAATCTGATATAGGCTATACATTTACATTCATATTAAACATACTTTCACATTAGTGATGTTGTAAGTAGAAATTAAAACCAATAGGAGGAACCATCAGAAAGAGGAAACAAAACTCAACAGAAGAGAAAACAAAATAACAATTAGGCTTCCATAGTTCTTTGTTTGGGTGTGGATAACATTTTCCATCACAAGGCCTCTGGAGAAGTCTTAGATCCTTGTATTACCAGGAAGGGTTAAGTTTATCAATATTAGTCATCACACAACGTGGCTGTTATTGTGTACAATGTTCTCTTGGTTCTGCTCACTTCACTCAACATCAGACCATACAAGTCTTTCCAGGTTTTTCTGAAATCAGCCTATTCATCATTTCTTATAGCGCAATAGTATTCCATCACATTCATATACCACAACTTGCTCAGCCATTCCCCAATTGATGGGCATCCTCTCAATTTCCAATTCTTTGCCACCACAAAAAGAGCTGCTATGAATATTTTTGTATATGTAGATCCTTGTGTGATCTCTTTGGGATATAGCCCTAGAAGTGCTATTGCTGGGCCAAAGGGTATGCACATTTTTATAGCCCTTTGGGCATAGTTCCAAATTGCTCTCCAAAATGGTTGGATCATTTCACAACTCCACTAACAATGCATCAGTGTTCCAATTTTACCACATTCTCTCCAACATTTATCATTTTCCTGTTTTGTCATGTTGGCCATTCTGATAGGTGTGATGTGGTACTTCAGAGTTGTTTTGATTTGCATTTCTCTAATCAATAGTGATTTAGAGCATTTTTTCATATGACTGTAGATGGCTTTAATTTCTTCATCTGAGAACTGTCTGTTCATATCCTTTGACCACTTATCAATTGGGGAATGGCTTGTATTCTTATAAATTTGACTTTATTCTCCATATATTTTAGAAATGAGGCCCTTATCAGAGACACTGGTTGTAAAAATTCTTTCCCAATTTTCTACCTTCCTTCTAATCTTAGTTGCATTGGTTTTGTTTGTGCAAAAACTTTTCAATTTAATGTAATCAAAATTATCTGTTTTGCTTTTTATAATGTTCTCTGTCTCCTGTTTGGTCATGAATTCTTCTGTTCTCTATAGATCTGACAGGTAAACTATTCCTTGCTCTCTCAGTTTGCTTATAGTATCAGCCTTTATATCTAAATCATGTACCCATTTTGATTTTATTTTGGTATAGGGTGTGAGATTTTGGTCTATGCCTAGTTTCTGCCATACTCTTTTCCAGTTTTCCCAGTAGTTTTTTTCAAAGAGTGGGTTCTTATCCCAGAAACTGGGGTCTTGGGGTTTATCAAATAATATATTACTGTAGTCATTGACTACTGTGTCTTGCATACTTAACCTATTCCACTGATTCACCACTCTATTTCTTAACCAGTACCAAGCAGTTTTGATGATTGCTGTTTTATAATACAATTTAAGATCTGGAATGGCTAGGCCACCTTCCCCTGCATCTCTTTTCATTAGTTGCCTTGATATTCTGGACCTTTTGTTCTTCCAAATGAATCTTGTTATTATTTTTTCTAACTCTATAAAATAATTTTTTGGTAGTTTGATTGGTATGGCACTGAATAAGTAAATTAGCTTAGGTAGAATTGTCATTTTTATTATATTAGCTCGGCCTACCCATGAGCAACTGATGTTTTTCCAGTTATTTAGATCTGATTTTATTTGCGTGAAAAGTGTTTTGTAATTGTGTTCATAGAGTTCCTGGGTTTGTTTTGGGAAGTAGACTCCTAAATATTTTATAATGTCTGCAGTAAGTTTAAATGGAATTTCTCTTTCTATCTCTTGCTGTTGGGCTTTGTTGGTAATACATAGAAATGCCGATGATTTATGCAGGTTTATTTTATAGCCTGCAACTTTGCTAAAGTTGTTTATTATTTCAAGTAGTTTTTTACTTGATTCTCTGGGATTCTCTAAGTATTACATCATGTCATCTGCAAAGAGTGATAGTTTTGTTTCTTCTTTGCCTATTCTAATCCCTTCAGTGTCTTTTTCTTCTCTTATTGCTAAAGCTAATGTTTCCAGTACGATGTTGAATAACAATGGTGATAATGGACATCCTTGTTTCGCCCCTTATCTTATTGGAAATGCTTCTAGCTTGTCCCCATTACATATTATGCTTGCTGAAGGTTTTAGAAAGATGCTATTTATTATTTTAAGGAAGACTCCATTTATACCTATGCTCTCTAGTGTTTTTAATAGGAATGGGTGTTGTATTTTGTCAAAAGCTTTTTCTGCATCTATTGAGATGATCATGTGGTTTCTGTTTTGGTTGTTTTGGTGTTGATATGATGGATTATGCTGATAGTTTTCCTTATACTGAACCAGCCCTGCATTCCTGGTATAAATCCTACCTGGTCATAGTGTATTATTTGTGTGATAACTTGCTAAAATCTATTTGCTAATATTTTGTTTAAAATGTTTGCATCTATATTCATTAGAGAAATTGGTCTATAGTTTTCTTTCTCTGTTTTGACTCTTCCTGGTTTAGGTATCAGCACCATATTTGCATCATAAAAAGAATTTGGTAAGATTCCTTCTTTACTCATTTTACCAAATAGTTTATATAGTATTGGAATTAATTGTTCTTTAAATGTTTGATAGAATTCGCATGTAAATCCATCTGGCCCTGGAGATCTTTTCCTAGGGAGTTCATCAATGACTTGTTCAATTTCTTTTTCTGAGATGGGGTTATTTAAGTATTTTACTTCCTCTTCTGTTAATCTAGGCAATTTATATTTTTGTAAATATATATCCATTTCACTAAGATTGTCAAATTTGTTGGCATATAGTTGGGCAAAATAATTCCTGATTGTTGCTGTAATTTCTTCTTCCTTGGTGGTAGTTTCACCCTTTTCATTCTTGATACTAGTAATTTGGTTTTCTTCTTTCTTTTTTTTTAATTAGATTAACCAAAGGTTTATCTATTTTATTGTTTTTTTCATAAAACCAGCTCTTAGTTTTATTTATTAGTTCAATAGTTTTCTTAATTTCAATTTTATTAATTTTTCCTTTGGTTTTCAATATTTTTAATTTGGTGTTTCATTGGGGATTTTTAATTTGTTCTTTTTCTAGTTTTTTAAGTTGTATGCCCAATTCATTGATCTCCTCTTTTTCTATTTTATTTATGTAAGCATTTAGAGATATAAAACTTCCCCTAAGAACTGCTTTTGCTGCATCCCATAAGTTTTGGTATGTTGTCTCATTATTGTCATTCTCTTGAAAGAAATTATTGATTGTTTCTAGGATTTGTTCTTTGACCCAATCATTTTTATGGATTAGATTATTTAATTTCCAATTATTTTTTTAGTCTATCTTTCCATGGCCCTTTGTTACATATAATTTTTACTGCATCATGATCTGAAAAGGATGCGTTTAATATTTCTGCCTTTCTGCATTGGATTGTGAGGTTTTTTATGCCCTAGTACGTGGTCAATTTTTGTGTATGTGCCATGTACCGCCGAGAAAAAAGTATATTCCTTTCTATCCCTATTAAGTTTTCTCCACAGGTCTATCATACCTAACTTTTCTAATGTTTTATTCACCTCCTTAACTTCTTTCTTGTTTATTTTGTAGTTATATTTATCTAGTTCAGAGAGGGGGAGGTTGAGGTCCCCCACTAGTATAGTTTTGCTGTCTATTTCTTCCTGTAACTCCCTGAACTTCTCCTCTAAGAATTTGGATGCTACACCATTTGGTGCATATATGTTTAGTAATGATATTACTTCATTGTCTATGGTGCCTTTTAGCAGGATGTAGCTTCCTTCCTTATCTCTTTTGATAAGATCTATTTTTGCTTTTGCTTTGTCTGAGATCAGGATTACCACCCCTGCTTTTTTTACTTCAGCTGAAGCATAATATATTTTGCTCCAGTCTTTTACCTTTACCCTGTATGTGTCACTCTTTTTCAAATGTGTTTCCTGTAAACAACATATTGTAGGATTATGGTTTTTAATCCAATCTGCTATACGCTTCCATTTTATGGGAGAGTTCATCCCATTTACATTTACAGTTATGATTACTATCTGTGTCTTTTTCTGCATCCATTTCCCCCCCCCCGTTTATGCTTTTCTTTCTCCTTTCTCCTTTCCCCCCCTCACTAGTGTTTTGCTTTTGACCAGCGCCTCCTTGGGTCCCACCTCCCTTCTATTATCCCTTTCCCTTTTCTTCCCCTTTACCTGTATTGCATCTTCCCTCCCTTCTATCCCCCCTCCCTTTTCTTTCCCCTTTCCCCTCTTACTACCTTTAGCACAAGTTAGATTTCTATACCTAACTGATTATGTTATGCCCTTCTTGGGCCAAATCTGATGAGAGTAAGGTTCAAACAATGCTCATCACCCTCCCTTCTTTACCTCTGCCCTAATAGGTTTTTGTGTCTTTTCCTGGAATGTAATTTACCCTTGTCTGCCTCCCCTTTTCTCAGTACATTTTCTTAGCTCAGACTAATCCACTTGCTTGGATCCATTTAACCCACTTGATTAAATTTTTTTTTCTCCTTACATAAAAGTCAACTTATATCCACCCCCTTATGTATACTCCTTTAACATGGTATAATAACAATACAGTTCTCAAGAGTTGCAAGTGTCATCTTCCCTTGTAGGGATATAAACATTTCGCCCTTATTAACAACATATTGTATCTTTCTGTCCCATTTGCCTTTTTATGTCTCTCTTGAATCTTGTACTTGAAGATCAAATTTTTTGTTGAGCTCTAGCCTTTTTATCAGGACCATTTGGAAGTCCCCTATTTCGTTGAATATCCATCTCCTTCCCTGAAAAATCACACTCATTTTCACTGGGTAGTTAATTCTTGGCTGCATTCTAATCTCCTTTGCCTTATGGAATATCATGTTCCATGCCCTACGGTCTTTTAATGTAGAGGCTGCAAGGTCCTGTGTAATCCTGACTGTGGTTCCATGATATTTAAATTGTTTCTTTCTGGCTGCTTGCAATAATTTCTCTTTTATCTGGTAATTTTGGAATTTAGCTATTATATTCCTTGGCATTTTCAATTTGGGATCTCTTTCAGGCAAGGAGCGATGGATTCTTTCTATAGTTATTTTACCTTCAGGTTCTAGGACTTCAGGGCAGTTTTCCTTTATGATTTCCTGAAGGATATTGTCCAGGCTCTTTTTTTCATCATGACATTCAGGTAGGCCTATAATTTTTAAATTGTCTCTCCTGGATCGATTTTCGAGGTCAGCTGTTTTACTCATGAGGTATTTTATGTTTTCATATATTTTTTCATCTTTTTGTTTCTGTTTGACTGATTCTTGCTCTCTCATGGAGTCATTAGTTTCCATTTGTTCGATTCTAATTTGTAACATATTGTTTTTTTCTGTTAGATTTTGTACTTTCTTCTCCAGTTGGTCAATTGTATTTTTAAGGGATTTATTTTCTTCATTGTACTTTTTTTCCAATTGGCCAATTGTACTTTTAAAGGACTCCTCCACCTCTCTCATTTGACTTTTAAAATCCTCCTTGAGCTCTTCTAAGAAGGCTTTTTGGGCTTCAGACCAGTTCATATTCCCTTTTGATGTTGCAGATGTGGGTTTGATGACCGTGTTGTCCTCTTCAGAATTTCTGTCTTGATCTTCACTCTTCTCATAGTAGGAATCTATAGTACATTTCTTTTTACTCATGGTGTTTCTTTATTCCCTGGCCTTTAAAGAGATTAAGCTCTCCTGCTGGGGAGCAGAGGGCACTGACCCAAGCTTCTTGTGTTGGGAGCCTAGGTCTTGGTCACTGGCTTTGTGTGCTGGGGCCTCTTATGTTGGCAATTGGAGGCTGTAGGTTTCCAGCAGCTTACCTGGTGTTGGGCTGGAATCAGCAAGGCTGGGACTTTTAGGAAAATCTAGGTTGCCTGCTTTTCCTTTCCTTTAGCTTTGTCTAGCTCCTTTTAGATAAGTGCTGCCAGGTGTTTATCTGCCTGGGGCCCCTTGCAGGGCTGCCTCCCTTATTTCTGTTGAGGCACTGGGAGACTTCTTTGCTGTAGAATGCCGAGGCACCTGGTGGTTTCCTGAGCTGATTTCCACCGGTTCCCCCATCCTCACTGAGGCACTTGGAGGTACAGCTGTTGGCATTTGCCTGCTCGACCACCTGGGCTTTGGGATCTCCTCCTGGTTGGCAGTTGGAGGCTGTAGGGTTTTGACAGCTTACCTGGTGTTGGACTGGAATCAACAAGGCTGGAACTTTTTGGCACCTCTAGGTTGCTTTCTTCAGCTCTTTTCAGACAATGCTGCCAGTGCTTATCCACCTGAGGCCCTTTGTAGTGCTGCTTCCCTTATTTTTGCTAAGGAACTGGAAGACCTGTTTGCTGTAGAATGCCAAGGCACCAGAATCTCCTCCTGGTGTGCTAAAGTGGGTCTTTCCACAAGCTGGCTGGGCGACTCCCGGTTCTGTCCTGCTCCCCTTCCCTGAGGGTAAGAGGGGCCTTTCCCATTAATCCCTCTTGCTACCTGGGCTACTTCACTGCTGCACTCTGTCTTTCTTCTGGTTCAGCTGTTTCAGGGTTTTTTCTGGGGTGATATTTTCTGGGTTTTCAGAGGTTGATAGGGGAGGGTGAGAGCGACTACCTTTTTACTCTGCCATCTTGGCTCCCGGAAGCGGAAGTCCTTCAGGACATTTCTTTACCAAATACCTCTCCTGAGTCCTATTCAAAAAAAAAAAAGCCAAAATTCTATTTTGTGTCCCATTTCTGGTTTCAGCTGACTTTTAATTAATACTTCACAAGGTATAAACTGATAATTGAAATGTTAGTTGATAACTAAGGTGTGATACCACCTAGAGATTTTTGCATTTTAAAAGGGAACTCTTACAGAGAGAAAAATCTTTCAAAACTGGCAAGAATGAAGATATATTGATGAATCTGAAGCAATGTTTTTAGCTGGTGATTCGGTGGGCAGGAGGCCCTGCCAAGCCATCCTTCTCAAATCATACTTTTGGAGTTAAAAGGGGTTTAGAAATCCTCTAGTTCTTGTAGAGAAGGAAACAAGACAAGACACCAATTCAGACAATGGTAAAGCTAGGAATTTGGGCAGCTAGGTGGTGCAGTGGATGGAGCACTGAGCCTGGAATCAGGAAGACTCATCTTCCTGAGTTCGAATCTGGTCTCAGATACTTCCTGTGTGACCCTGGGCAAGTCACTTAACCCTATTTGCCTCAGTTTCCTCATCTGTAAAATGAGCTGGGGAAGAAAATGACAAACCCCTCCAGTATTTTGGCCAAGAAAACTAAAAATGGGGTTATAAAGAGTTAGACACGACTGAAAACAATTAAACAATGACAACAAAGCCAAGATTCAGATCTAAGTCCTCTGGCCCCATGTCTTTCCAGTATTCTAAGCTAGGCTGCTGATTCTAACCTTTTGATCAGTTCTGCTCCTGTTTACTCAGAAATTATTCCTGTCCTTACTCTGTTTCTTTGAGAATAGGAAGTTGTCAGGGTACTGACAAGTCATTTATTTACCATTTAGTATTCTGTTCTCTGAGTTAGGTATGCTGCTATTCACCACAAAACCTATTCCAAGGAACTTTTCCCAAGGTTCTACAACTTGCAAGGGCTGAAAAGCACAGCCTTTTGCTAAAGTTCTTGAACTATGCCCCCTATTTGTAAGAAAAGCCAGATGGAAACTACCAGTCATGGGGTTCTGAGATACTGTACTTCATCCTCTCTACCACAGACTTTTTTCCCCCTTGATGAACCTTAATGCTTATCTGCCCTACAGCCTCTCCACTTTTAATCCTTTACATTACTGTCCTTGATCATAGGACCATTGAATGATAGAGATAAAGGGACTTTAGATATTATCTCATTCGAGCCTTTCATTTTACCTTTGAGGAAACTGAGATGCTAAAAGTTTAAATGACTCACTGGAAGCCACAAAGCTGGTTAATGAAAGAGCCAAGATTAAAATCCAGCTCTTACTCTTTGTCAGGCATTCTTTCCATCTCCCATGGTACTCTCTGACACCCTCTAGTCCACTGATCTTAGGCTTTCTGCCAGGGGTGTGTTAGTAAATGTCTAACAATCAACTCTCTGGAGGGAGGGGAGAGTATGTACAGATGTCATATTTTTAAGTTTAATCCAAATTATTAACATTTTCTCCATCACTTTCTGAAGTCTAGGTAATCAACAAAACCATAAACCCATCTCTGATTTGTAGCCAAATTTTTTCCCAATTTCTGAGGTGTAAATGTTCACATTGAAAATTTAACAACTGGCTCTGTTTAGCTGGCTCTGGCACACCCCTGTCCAAGCCTCAGTTCTGACAGCTACAAAATGAAAGGGTTGTATCAGATGATCTCTAATGTCTCTTACAGCTCCCAAAGTCTATGATTCTACAATTCTATGATTTATCTCATTTGCTTCTGCTGCTATGTCTTTGGTGCAATAGAAAAAGCCCCAGGGCTAGAGTGAAAAGATCAGGGTTCTAAGTTTCATCTTCAAAATCGACTCACTATGTGACTTTCAGCAAATTACCTAAAGCATCACTTATATCATTGACAAAATGAGAAGGTAGAGTATCTCACGGACCTCTTCCCACTCTAAAATACTGATTATACAGTGAGAGGTGCTGAGTGAATAGGGTAACAAAGTAAGGGAAATGAATCAGACGAGGTTAGGGAGGCCACATGTTTTCAGCAACATTTTAAAGTAGGAAGGGATGTCATCTGGTACACATGAGAAGAAAGGGCACTCCTGGTGGAAAAAGCAGGAACAAAAACACCTCCATGGCAAGAGTGAGTATACAATGAATAGATGAGGGTATGGTGCATCTTTATGCAACTGAGAAAAAAAAGTCACTTTTAAATGAAAACATTTGAAATTCGTACCTTTAGACCCACATGTACAAAAATATTTATAGCAGCTCTTTTTGTGGTGGCAAAGAATTGGAAATTGAGAGGATGCCTATCATTTGGGGAATGGCTGAACAAGTTGTTGGTATATGAATGGAATGGAATACTATTGTTCTATAAGAAATGGTGAGTAGGCAGATTTCAGAAAAATCTTGGAAAGACTTACATCTACTGATGTTGAGTGAAGTGAGTAGAACCTGGAGAACATTGTACACAGTAACAGTAACATTGTGCAGTGACCAACTTTGATAGACTTAGCTCTTCTCAGCAATGCAAGGATCTAAGATATCTCCAAGACTCATGATGGAAAATGCTATCCACATCCAGAGTCTGAATGCACATCGAAGCATACTATTTTCTCTCTCTCTCTCTTTTCTTCCTTTTCATGTTTCCCTTTTGTTCTGATTCTTCTTTCACAATATGACTAATGTGGAAACATGTTTAATATGATTGTACATATATAACCTATATCAGATTGCTTGCCATCTTGAAGAGGGGGGAGGGGAAGGGGGGAGAAAAAAAAATGGAACTCCAAATCCTGTAAAAGTAAATGTTGGAAACTATCTACGCATATACTTGGAAAAAATTAAATACTGTTAAGTGGGGAAGAATAGAAATTCGCACCTTTAGTTTTGAAGGCTGCCTACGCCAAAAAATGGCATACGTCAACTTTTTAATGTGAAGCAGAAGGCAGGAGCTGTTTCATTTTTGTCTTTACAAACTCGACATCCAGCATAGTGTGTGGCACATAATAGGTGATTAATAAATGCCTATTGATAGAGGCAGCTACAAGACACAGTGATTGCAGTGCTGGGCTTGGAGTCAGAAAGACCCGAGTGCAATTACTGCCCCAGAGATTTATTAGGGATGGGACTCTAGGTAAGTCACTTCTAGTAGGTCAAGGTTCACACTTTGGTGTCACCTTTGACTCTTTCCTTGGGCAACTAGGTGGTGGAGTAGATAGAGTGCCAGGGCTGGAGTCAGGAAGACTCATCTTCCTGAGTTCAAATCTTGCCTCAGATTCTTACTAGCTGTATGACCCTGGGCAAGTCCCTTAACCTTGTTTGCATCAGTTTCCTAATCTGTAAAATGAGCTGGAGAAGGAAATAGCAAAGCACTCCAGTATCCTTGCAAAAAAAAAAAACAAACCCAAATAGGGTCACAAAGAGTCAGACATGACTGAAACATCTGAACAACAACAATAATTGACTGTTTCCTCAACCTCAGTCTCCTCTCTTTACTGTCAAATCTTGTTAATACTTTGTGACCACCTTCATGTATGCTCCATTCTCTCTGTTCTAAAGCCTCTATTCTAGTTCAGATTATTTTCACCTCTTACCTAGATCACTGTATTAGTCTCCTAATGGTTTTCCATGTTGTTCTTTTTTCTCCTTTTCAGTCTGACCTCTGCAAAGCTGCTAAATTGATATTTTTAAACTAAAGATCTGACCCCTCTGCCCATTCAAAAAGCTTCAATGGCTCTCTTTGGCCGGTTAGGATAAAATGTTACTCCTCTGCCAAGTACTTGAAGCCTTCCACAAGCTGGCTCCTACCTACCTTTCCAGTCTTATTTCACATTATTCCCCTTCCTATACTCTACATTCTAATCAGTCTGACTTGCTAGTATCTTTCATACATGAGGTTTTGCCTCCTGTTACCCAATTTTGCCCAAGAGGTCCCACTTATCTGGAATGTGGTCCCTTCTCATGCCCATCCTACTGATTCTGTAACTTCTCTCAAAGTACAATTTGAGTCCTACCTCCTACATAAAGTCTTTCCTTTTCCATTAATATCAGCTCTCAAAATTACTTTAGACTTCTGGATCATGTGACTAACAAGATAGTGGACTAGACACTTTTCCATCTGTTTCTATGGAGCAATCAGATATCTTAAGAAACAGTGGTTATTTTTTCACATTGCAAAAAACCTTTCAGTCATGAAACACATCCTTCATATCTACTCCTAGTCTTACTTCTGGGAGTAAGAGAATTTCTAGATTGCAGAGTTAAGGGGTAAAAAGATCTAGCTTGGTGAACCGTGAATTGCCCAGCACAGAAAGAGGCTGAGATGCTTTGAGACATAACCTCCAGGGAAACCACCTTCAGAAGGGAGGGAGTCAGAATATGAGCAGTAGGCAACAATAGGAGGGAAGATACAATGTAATATATATTATTAAAAAAGCAAAATATTTTGTGGCTTTTTGCTTCTAGCAAAGCTGCTGATTATTTTCTGGCTTTTATAAAAGTAAAATGGAAAAATCTTAAATCCGTGTGTTTGATCGGTGAACTACTTTTCCTGTTTCCAAAAGAAATGATTTGATCTTTATGACCTCTCAAACCTTTTTAAAAGAGGAAGTATGTGTTAGAGATAAAGTAATGTTGGCTGTCTTCATGGTTTAGGATACCAAGAACCCAAGCAAAGTAAAAACTTGACGAATTAACAGCAGAGAAGGACAATATTCCCTAACCCCTAATGAGCACTCATTCAGCATCTCCTCTCCCCACTGCCCACCATGTTCCCGACAGCAAGACTTCATGAGCTAACCCTTAGGCTTGCCACAGAATTCAACTCTGACTCAGCTCCCTCTTCCTCCCAGTGCTTAAATGGCAGAAATTTGTTCAGACTGCAATAATAACATGGTAGCCCATTGTATCATTGGGTCAGACAACTGAGAAACAGAGAGAAAGGAGAGGGCACATGTATGGGGATGTCTTGTGGTATTCCACTAAGCCTGAGGGCGAGTCTAGCATCCAGCTGTGGCCAATTCTTCCCCCCTAGAAGTCACTCAGGGTAAAGAACTAGGCTGGTGATCTATGAATTGCCCAGCACAGGAGGAGTCTGAGATGGTTTGAGCCATAACCTCCAGGAAAACCACCATCAGAAGGGAGGGAGTCAGAATATGAGCAGTAGGAGAAAATGGGGGGGGGGGCAAAGAAACAATGTAATATATGTTATTAAAAAGCAAAATATTTTGTGGCTTTTTGCTTCTAGCAAAGCTGCTGATTATTTTCTGGCTTTTATAAAAGTAAAATGAAAAAAATCTTAAATCCATGTGTTTGATCAGCGAACTATTTTTCCTGTTTCCAAAAGAAATAAGAAGCAACTCTTCATCATATGGATGCTTGTCTCATTGGAAACTCAGTAGAAGTCCCGCACATGCCATCCATCTGTGATGTTAGTCCAGATATCTAACTTCAGAGTGGGACTCTTTACAAATATGGAAAATGGGTATGAAGTTTTGACTGGGCTTGTACACATTTTTAATGCCTACAACCAGTATGAGCCAGAACTTCACAATTTTAAAAAGTGCTTACCTATAGACAAATGGCTGAAGCCATTGGCTCATTGATATTAAGAAAGCCATCCTAGGGGCAGCTAGGTGGTGCAGTGGATAGAGCTCTGATCTTGGAGTCAGGAGGACCTGAGCTCAAATCCAGCCTCAGATACTTGACACTTACTACCTGTGTGACCCTGGGCAAGTCATTAATTCCGATTGCCTTACCCAAAAAAAGAAAAGAAAAGAAAGCCATCCTAGAAATCCTATTTAGTTCACTTTTCTCCTTTGATGACTGCATCTTGTAGTATTTGCCTACCTACCTCAGTAATCTATGGCAAATCATAAGAACTGACTCAACAAGGCCTAGTCTGTTTTTCAGTCCTAACACCTGTAACGGCCAGTAATATTTGCTAAAAGAAGATTTATAGAAAATGTGACAGCTCTTCAGCAGCTACAATAAGAGGTTAGAGACGGAAAGAATATCCTCCTTTCACACTCTCCCTCCTACCCTCAGTCCATATATATGTGGTAACCGAAGACTGAAAAGAGGAGGTGTGCTAGGCTGGGTCTAAACTAGGCCAGTCCCCTGATAGCTTAAGTTCAATACTGGAAAAAAAATAAGACCCTCAAAGGTCATTCTACAATTAATAAAGTGATTTACTTAGTCATAGCATAAAGGTATTCATCCAGGATGAGCATTGAGGGCAACACCTTAAGTTTCTGCTGAGCAAATCTCCCTTATCTGAACTACCTAATAGCACCCACCTTGCAGGACTTTTGTAAGGAACAAATAAGATAACACTTGTCAACTATTTAGCTCAATGCCTGGTGCATAGTACGTGCTGTATAATTGCTTATTCTCATTCTTCCCCCACCCCTTACCCAACATTATCCAAAAGTCAAAAAACAGAGTGCACCTAGAACTCTTCATGACTGTTTTGTACTCAATCAGTAAATAAACATTTATTAAGTGCCTACTATGTGCCATGCACTGTAGCAAGCTCTGGGGACGTGCATAGGTTAGGAAGGGGCGATGTCAACAGTTTGAGTCTTCAGTCCCCTGACCCAACAAAGTCTTAAGGAATGTGTCAATACCTTTTTTTAAAAAAAAAATATTAGCCTAGCTTGCATGGTGGGAAGGGTTATGATATGGCTCCTACAAAAGAAGAGGACTTGCTTAGGGCCAAAACCAACTGGTTAGTAACACAACTGGCTCAACTGGATTATTCCAAACTCCATATTCTAGCTTTCCTTCACTCCTTTGTGTTGTCTTATCCCTGATCTCTTGTTTATTTTTCTAGGAAGGGAAACCCTGAGCTTTTATCCTCCTCAAGGGTAAACATTTCTTACATCCAACTGAAATCTTTGTTGCTTTGAACGTGGTGCTATTGTTTTTTTTTTTTTCTTTTCATGCTGTAACTAAGCAATGCAAAAGAAAAATAAAACAAAACACAAAGGAAAGGAAAGTCATCCTGAGTCATTCCAGTGAGGAAGAAAAGGTGACTGAGCAATGCAATTAGCAATAGTGATTATAGATCCCAGTTATACAGTGTGTTACAATTCAAAAAGTTGTCTCCTGACAGCAGCATGAGACTGCTGCCTTGCCTGGTGTGCTTTCCCTCCTCACTTCTGTTTCTCAGCTTCCTTCGCAGCTCATCTCAAGTGCCAAGATCTTCATAAAGCCTTCCTTGGTTTCCTAACCCTCTTATTAATGCCCTCCTCCCTTCCCTTCCAAATACTCAGTATTTTTGGGGGGCCATCTCCAGTCGACCTGATCTATATCTTGCCACTGGACCCAGGTGGCTCCAGAGGAGAAAGTAAGGCTGGTGACTTTGCACAGCCCTCATTCACTTAAATCCAATTCACTTGCAAGTCATGGCATCATCTTCCTGATGTCATGGTCTTTCATGGTCCCCTTTCAGAATGAGGGACAAACAGCAAAAACAACTTCGCATGTATTTTCCATTGACTCACCAGCTCTTACCATTTCCCCCCAGCAAGATATGATTCCTGAAGGCAGAGACTGTTTTGTTTCTGTCCTGGTATATCCCAAACCTTGCAAATAGTAGGTGCTTAATAAATGCATTTTGAATTCCTTTTCTGTTCATTCATTCATTCTAATCACTCACCAAATATTTTGTGACTTGTGGGGTCTTTATGCCCTTGTTCACACTGTCCTAGGCATCCGAGATCCTCTTAGCTCTCCCCTCCATTTATTCAAAGCTTATTCCTTCTTCTAGGTCCAGCTCAAACCTGAACTTCCAATAAACTTGTCAGGACCATTTTCTCTTACATCAATCTTCCTTTCCTCAGAACTTCTCCAGTGCTTAGAGGCTGTGCCACACCATTTAGCACTTAATTGCATTCTGCTACATTATTTACTGTAGTTTCATGTATGTTAATCATGTCTTCCTAGCCGTCCTAGCAAGCATTGAGTGAATCGTATGTCTTTTTTTTTTTATCCCCCATTGTGACTAGTTCAGTGCTGGGTACATAATATATGCTCAGTAAAGACAGTTTGGTCAATTGACATTCTCTCTTAAAATTCATTGGACCAAGTTTTAGATAAATCACTGCCAGAGCCTAGAAAACATTACCCTATGTGGTTAGTTTTCAGCAGCTATCTTTTGCTAATATCTATGCTGCTCTGGAGCAAGAGAGACCAAAAGATTCATACTACAGAGGGACCCCCTTGTAAGGAGTTGGTGAAAGTAATTTTGCAGTAGAGTGGGCTTGGTGAACCAGTCATGAAAGGCTTGGAAAATGTTATGGTGCCTGTAGTGTGTGTGTGTGTGTGTGTGTGTGTGTGTGTGTGTGTGTGTGTGTGTG
>NW_020954580.1:29315095-29429232 GCF_900497805.2 Vombatus ursinus
GTGTGTGTGTGTGTGTGTGTGTGTGTGTGTGTGTGTGTGTGTGTGTGACAGATCTTGCTTTAACTGTATTTTCAAAGGCATTGAATAGTCACAACTTCCATGGAAAAGTTGAATGTATCACGTTGAAAAATAATGATGTACAGTCTTGTCAACAAGAATGTATTCTGCAAAATTAAGTCAAATGTATGATTATGGTAGGTTAAAATAATAAGCTATTCTTTAGCAAAGCCATCTAAGGAACCAAATGGCTTTGTTTCTCTTAATTACAAGAAAGGCGGTATGATATAGTGGCTAGAGATTTGGTCTGAGGGTCTAGAAGATCTCTCTATGTTCAGGTCTTGCCTCTGAATCATACTGGCCATGTGACCCTGGCATATCACGTAAACTTTCAGAGCCTCAAGCAGCTCTAAATCTATAATTGCAGTACAATTGCTAAGCTGTTACAGAAAGAGAGAATTTCTTAACTAGAGTTTCCTACACTGATGAAATTATAATTCCAATTTTAAAATTATATTATCAGAGCTCTTTTTCATTAGTCAGTAGTAAGGGTCAATCCTAACTGTGTCTCACCTTGGCAAAAAACAAAAACAAAACAACTACTTAATAATAACAACAAACCACACCTTAGCTCTAGCCAAGAGGCTCCTTGACTTATATTTACATCATTACCTATATACCTCTTTCAGTGGTTTCTTTCACCATCCCCTTTCCTGCTATTTATTCCTAACATCACCCATATTTTCTCAGTATTAAAACTAAATTTCTTTCTTGGTTTCTGACCACTGAATTTTGCTTTTTCTAAATTGTATGGGTAACAATAATCAAATGAGCTGCTCTATTTTCCCAAGCATTTTAAATTGGACTCCCTCCTCTAAGTCCCTTGTTCAGAATCAAAGAGAGCAGGTTTTAGGAAATAGTGATTTTCTGTCTTGTCGTTAATCAATAACTTATGATCATTTGGGAAAAAAATATTGGAATTCTTAAGAAATCAAGCAAGCAACTTCACTGAGGCTCATGAGGTTATAGGTAATTTCATGGATCTCAAAAATCAAGTTTTCCATTTTGCAAACCTGAAGTTTCTTCTTTCATTTTAAAATCTCAATAGCTTCCAACTTTATCACCTCCATAAATCACAGTAAATGATTCTGGGAGTTTGTTTATTTGCTTTACCACCACAGAAAAGTGTACTCTAGTGACTGAGTGACAGATGGAGGGTAGAGTGCTTGACCCAATCTGGGGCCCTGAACTTTCCCAGAAATAATTCCTAATTCATGGATTGGGTTTTGAAACCATAGGGGTAGGTGTCCTGGGGAAAGATAATGAGTCATATGGACCTTTCACTTCTAAATTGCTTCCTTGGATGACCCCAGTTTCGTAGGACTGAACATTGTTTGGTTATAGCTTGTAACAAAGAGATATCTGTACCACAAAGGGAGGTCTCACTAGGGTAACCACAGAATGGATGTAAAATAATCACCATGAGCTTTCTCAAACAAACACAAATGGGAATTCGGAATCTCAATCAGTTCTGCATCTCTTCTTTAGAGAGTAGGCAATCATTCTCTTGAATTTTATGAGTTGTGAGCTTGCTTAGAAACAATACAAAAACACAGAGGCTCCTTTGATGCATTATTTGGGCCAGCAAACAGGATTGACTAGTCCACACTGAGGGATAGTTTCTCCAGCCCAGCTTTTTGTTTGGCTCCTAAGAAGTGACAGATCGGTGCAACCATCAGGGGTGGGGTCCAATCCAGGAGGCCAAAAATGCTGATCCAGAGAGTAATGGGAGTTGTAAACAGCAGCCACTGCCACTCAGTGGAAGAGAGAGTACATTCGAGGCGGGGGGGGGGGGGGGGGGGGGGGGGGGGGGGGGGGGGGGGGGGGGGGGGAAGAGGGGGGGGGGGGGGAGGAGGTGAGGGAGCTGTGTGGAAAGGTCATAAAGGGCTCTTTTCAGTTACCCTCTTACAGATCAATAGCTGCATCTTCAGGACATGGAAAGTTAATGGTAGCCAAGAAAGCTAAGACAATCTTAGGCTGCACTCCAGTAAGATAAAAAGAAGGCCACCATACTCCTCATTTCTGAGTACCACATTTTAGGAGAAACTGATGTGCTAGACTAGCATCCAGAGGAGGGCAAGGGGATGGTGATGGGATTCAAGTTTTTGCCGTAAGCATATTGGCTAAAAGAGTGGGGAATGTTTACCCTGGAGAAAAGAAGACTGTGGGGGTGGGTTTGGGGGTGAGAATGGTACAGAAAGCTACATGATAGTTTTGAAAGGTTGTCAGATAAAAGAAGTATTGTGCTTGATCTCTTTTCCCCAAGAGATGTATAACACTGACCACTGTGGCTGTCAATGACTGGAAAGCCAGGTAGGGTAGATTTCACCCCATTCCCAGGATTCTCTTTAAAGGGGTTTTGGGTGTCCAGGCCCCCTGCTAATGGTGTTCCTCCAAGTGCAAGAGGGGTCTATCCACCCACTATGTTTAGCTACTAACAGTTGGGTTAGCATTCCAAGGAAATATTTAATCACCAACATACGAAGTTAATCTCCTGACATGTGAGAGGCATGATTCCCCTCTCCTTTTTATACCACCTCAGTCTCTGGGGAGTGGAAGGGGTTAGATTCATAGCTTAGCTGAGTCCCTATAAAGCCCAATCCTTGTTCCAAGTCCAAAAACCCACTCAGGCTTGAATCCCAGGTGCCTTGGCTTCCCTGGTCAGATGGGTGGCTTCAAAATCCCTCCTGGAATCCTGACTCCCAACATGCCATGACTGGAATGCCTGGTCGATGGGGATTACTGCCTGCGCCTAAAACTAAGGACAAACAGAACAGAAACAAACACCCCTGGGTTCTTTTCTCTGAGCTGGGTCAAAGAGGGAAAAAGAGGAAGGCAGTTCTTTCCTCTTCTCCCCAGTCCATCTGCCTCCATTTCCTCAGCAATAGAAAGGGGAAAATAATAGTACCTATCTCACAGGGTTGTCATGATGATCAAATGGGATAATATTTATAAAGCACTTAGCATAGTGCCTGGCACACAATAGGTGCTTAAAGAATGCTTATTTTCCTTCCTTCCCAATAAATACTTGTTTATTAACTGACTGATGCATTGGGGGGGGGGTATTATTTGTAATAATAAGAAAAAAAGAAGCAGTAGTTGTAGTTTCAAAAGGTTGTCAGTCAGTCAAGAAACATTTTTTTTATGTGCCAGGTACTGTGCTAAGCACTGGGAATATATATTAAAAAAAAAAAAGATAAAACAGTATATATTAAAAAAAAGATAAAACTTCAAGGTGATTATGTTCTAGTGGGGGAGACATAAATAACTAGGTAAATAAAAGATGATCTATCTATCTCTATCATCTCTATATATCTATCTTCTACCTATAGATAGATGTAAGTATAGGTAAGATGCATATTAAATGGGAACTGATCTGAGAGAAGTCACTAAAATCTTAGGGAATTAAGCCTTGAGCTGAGTCTTAAAGAGTCAGGGAAGCCAGGAGGCAGAGGTGAGTGGAGGGGGCAGGTCATTCCAGGAGTAGGAGGCGGCCAAGTAGGGTGGGTGAATAGCATGTCGTGTTCAAGGCATTGCAAGTAGGTCATTGTGGCTGGATCTCAGTGTGTGTGTGGAAGGGAGTTAAGTGAAGGGGGAAGCTTAATTTCTATTTGATTCTCTTACTTGGAGAAATTGGAAGAAATGAACAAAAACCTTTCAAAAAGTCAACCACAAATGTTTCTTCCGTGGTAGGTTTTTCTAAAGTACTGTGCCTTTTGTTTTCTCAAAACCTCTTAGCCAGCTGTGGAACAAACTGTGTCAACACTTCTCATCTCTGAGTGAGATTATAGAGAATAGGGAAGGGGGGGTGGGGGGGGAGGAAGGAAGCAATCTGTTTTCCTTACGCGATCCTATTCTTGAATTAGCACAGTGTCTGGCACATAACAGGTGCTTAATGAATGCTTCTTGATTGATTGATTGATTGATAGATTGAGTGAATGAATGAAGATGTAGTTGGTTTTGTTTTCAACTGGCTCCAATGTTGCTTCTTGTGTAGTAGAGAAAGAGATGAGAATACAACGCTGTCGCACTGTAGACACACTGGAGTCAGGACCAGGGAGTGAGAGCCAAGTTTGCGGACGGCTTGGAGGAAAATCTGAGGAAGAGCAGTTGAAGGCCGTGGTCTTGCTGAGCCATCTAATCTTGGTGGTGGCTCATTGTTAACCTCCTCATTGGTCCCCATGATAGAACTGGTAACTTGGTGGGATTCTGTCTCTGTTTTCTTCCCAAAAGCTGTGGGATAGTGGCTCTTTCTTCAGGATAAGCTCCCAATTCATGTAGCTTACATCTTAGTAGGTGGTTCATGGGAGAGACTCTGACCAGTGAAATTCTGTGAGCATCATTCCTATGTCATTTCATAGAAATGTTATTCTTGGATGGATCTCGACCTCATAGGCAAGCAAACTCTATGAGCTCATATTATACAAGGGCTCGCCCCATGGCAGTAACCTCCACATGCCCCAGATAACTCCCTGCAACAAAGGCAGACATGCTTCTCCATTTTCCCTAGGGAAGTAGCACAGAAACAAATGTTGAGAAAGGGAGCTGTACTTTCAAGCCTCCAGGGAATATCAGCAAGGCACCTTTCACTTTAAAAAGCCTTTGCATCACCTCTCCAGCTCTGCAGTTGATAATGGGGTTTAATGAGCTAAGATGTGCACTAGAGATCCTTGCTCTAACACTGTTTTCTCTACGGCCAAGGAGACATGACCTTTGGGGCAAAAGGGACCCCTATCCAGAAGGATGACTTTGAACCTCTTCATGGTCAGAGTAGTCATATCTCTTGGGTTCAGAAATGATAATGCTGCCTTGATATTTTCCACTCTTACAAGACATAATGAGATATAGGATCAATCACCATAGAGGTACAGGGAAATAGATAGACAGATAGAGTATTTTATTAAGTGTTTACTATGTACAAGACACTGTATTAAGTGTTAATTATATAGATTCAAAGAGCCCCCAAGGAGCTTACATTCTAATGGGGAAAAGGCAATAATAAAGGGAAACTGAAAAGAAGAGGATAGGGGGAGACATTGCAACGTGTCATGGCTAGAGATGTGGAAACCTGGAAACAAGCCATAACGTGGTTTTATCTCTTCCTCAGACCCAGGATAGTAATTTAGCCAGTCCCTACTATTTGGAAAGGGGAAAATATGGAACTATTGAATGTCAAAGCTAGGAGACAATTGAAATCTCATCTAGTTCAACAGCCCCTCATTTTTACCAATAAAGAAACTGAGACTCACAGAGAAGAAGTAGCTTTTACAAGATTATGCAGTTTGCTTGGAGCTTGAGAAGCTGCATGGAAAACAGCAAGGTTTGGAATTAGAGGACCTATGTTCACTTCCCGTCTCTGACTTTGGCTCTTACTGTTTAAATGACCTTGTTGTCTTTGTTCAATAATTTTTTTAGCCATGTCTGACTCTTTGTGACCCCATTTGGGGTTTTCTTGGCAAAGATACTGGAATGGTTTACCATTCCTTCTCCAGCTCATTTTACAGATGAGGAAATTGAGGCAAACAGGGTTAAGTGACTTGCCCAAGGTCCTACAGCTAGTAAGTGTCTGAGGACGAATTTGAACTCTAGGTCTTCCTGACTCCAAGATCAGCTCTCTATCTAGCTGTATCTAGGACAAATAATTTTCTCTCTCCCTAGTGTATAGTCTCCTAATAATATGAAGAGGTTGGACTAGGTGACTTTAAAAGACTTGGAGTTAAGAAGTAAAGATTTTGGCCTGAGTTCAAATACTGCTTCAGACACTTACTAGCTGTGAGAATCTTGGCAAGTCACTTTACCTCTGTTTGCCTCAGTTTTCTCATCTGTAAAATGGGGATATGTATATCTCCCAGGGTTGTTGTGAGAATAAAATGAGAAAATATTTATAAACCTTAAAGCAGTATACACATATTAGTTGTTGATGTTGTTGTTATTGTTATCATTATATCTCTAAGTCTACGATCTTATGATTTAGGACCCAGAGCTCCTAATTTATAGTTTTGTGCTCTTGGTAGTTTACTTTATTACTCCCTCTGTGTTACTTTCCCCCAAAGCCCTTTGCCTCTTTCTATAGGGTGAAAAGAACTAACGTGAGTGTGGTCTCTGAAAAGGAAAAGGGTGTTTTTTCACACATATGTCATCAGCCCCCTACACGTTGCTGACACATGAGACATTTCAGAAATGGCACAGAGAGCAACTTAAACTCTGATTGGGCCCCAACATAATGGGGGGAGGGAAGGAGATGGAAGCTGTCAATTAGTCAGAACCTAATTAATCTTCCTTTGCAGCACAGACGTTGGCAGGAGCTAGAAAGTGATGTTTTACTTGGAACTGCAGGAGATCTCACTATGGAAACAACACATGATTGTATTGTTGATTTCTTGACTCTGTGAGAAAGCCTGCAGTGTTGGACACTTCTTGCCAGTGGTAGTGCCTTTAGCTAAGAAAAGCAAGGAATTACTGAATTAAAAGATACTTTAATTAGGGAACTGAGGCATTGTGGGATCTCTGCACTTCATAGATAAGCATATTATATCCTGCCAGACATCTTCTGATCTGGGACTTTCAAAGTTATTTACCAACCATACCTTGTTATTTTCCCTTCTAAATATTATTGTGATTTTACTCAACACAGAGGCAAAGATTAATGATGTAACTGTTACAGATATTTCTATGGATCTGTGATCTAACCAATACGATAGAGATGGAAACCCAAATGGCTGCCCAGTCTGTGCAACCCTTGTCCATTTTGCCCCATAAATCTCCTACAGGATGTCTACCCTATAACATGCCAGAAACAATCCTCAAGATCTGTCATCATTGGATGGTACCTAATGTAGCACATGGCTATCAGTTATGCCTCATTTTTACTGTTCATAAATGACTAGCCCATCTTCTTTTCTAGTTATGGAGATGTATGGTGGGTGTTAGCAATCACTAAATCAATCAACAGGCATTTATTAAACTCTTAGCATATGCCAGGCCAGAACGTAACAAAATAGTACCCGACCTCAAGGAGTTTGTAGGAGACAACATGAACATAAACAGGCTAAAATAAGATAAAATAAGATATGTGCAGAGTGAAGGGAAGATAACTTTAAAAAAGAAAACACTAGTGGGTGTTTGGGGGTAGGGAGAGACTGAGACACATGTCCTACAAAAAGTAGCCTTTGATCTATCTTGAAAGAAGTCAAGAATTCAATGACACATCTCCTCTGTCCTCTCCTTTGAATCCTTAGTATCTCCTTAGAATCTCCCAAGTCAGGGATTCTAAGAGGGAGAAATGAGGAGAGACACCCTACAAAAGAAAGGACAGAGGAAACATATCATTGAATGAAAAATAGTCTGGTAAGACCACAGAGATCAGGCTACAATACATTACAATAAGGAATTAGGGCAGGGAAGCAACACCTGGGACAGCAGCAAAGAACCTGCCATCTTCTCAACAAGTTCCCCATAATCAGCATTTCAAAATATTGCTATGGAAAGTCAACAGTATATCTGAAATAGCAGCAGAGAAATGAATGACTACAAAATATTGTTAGAGATAGCTGTCTTAAATGACAGATTATCCAAAATAGTCTGCTAACTAGAAGATAAGATTATCGTTTTAGAGCTAGAAGAGACATTGAATTCAACCACTTCATTTCATAGAAGGGCAAATTAAGAGACAGAGAGATTAAGTGATTTGCCAAAGGGTAGGGAAATAAATGGATTTCTCTTAATTCCATTCCAAATATAACAGCCTCCTTCCTTACCTCATGATTGACCAACCAAGTCACTTTGACCAAGTCACTGATTTTTTTCCGGGCCTCAGTTTCCTCATCTGTAGAATGAGGAGGGTTGGACTAGATCACCTCTAAAACACCTTCCAATTTTAGTTCTATGAACCTAAGAAATAGATCTAAAATGATTTAAGACACAATCTTACAGGCTCTCAGAGATCATACAACCTCTCAGCATGAAACTCTTAAATAACAAAAGAAATGGTAAGATCATAGGATTTATAGCTGGATGGGAACTTGGGGGTCATCTAACCATTTTACAATTGAGGAAACAGGTTCAGGGAACTTAAGTGATTTGCTCAAAGTCACAGAAGCAGAAGGTTGGAAAATCTAGGCTCCAAACCCAGGTCCTCTGACTCAACAGCTGGGTTCTTTCCGCTATACAATATAATCTGAGCTAGTACAAGGGCTACAGATGGTGAAGGCAAATATGGGTTCAAATGATGGAGAGATCATTATGGATTGTAATGGAGAATTTTTTAAAAAAGGTGTCGAGGAGCAGATGAGACTTTAGCTGAACTTTAAAGAAATGACTCGAGTTTGGTGGGAATGGAGACAGAGGCAGGAGCGTGCTGGGAAATATTTAACAAGTAGCTCTCAAAAATGACTTCATGACACACTCTTAGGTTTAATTTGCATTATTAATATTTTCTCTATCACTTCTTAACTCTAGAAATCAATCAAATAATAAACCAAACACTAATTTGTAGCATTGGCCGATTTCTGAGGTGTAAGTGCTCACTCTAAAAAGTTAAGACCTGGCTCTTTGGTTGTAAAGGTAAGTTGTGGTTCATTCATTTTAGTTCAATTCAAAAAGCACATGTTAAGTAAGTGCCTTTCCAGCCTTGTTACCTGACTCCACTTTTCAGGAAAACTGGTTTTCTTTCTGCTGCCCACATCTACACATGATCCTCAGTCTCTCATCTCTGTATACTTGCACTGATCATTTCCCATGCCTTAAATATACTCCCTCCTCACCTCCACTTCGTATTCACTTATTCCATGTTTCAGAATATGCCCCACCTTCTACATGTAGCCTTTCTTGATTCCCCCAACCATCAGTACTACCACTCTCTAACCGCTTTACATCTATTTTGTTGCATATTAATTATACTTACACGTGCATACATTTTCTCCTTTTGATGAAACACAAGCTCCTTGAGGGGTGGGACTATTTCACATTTTTGTTTTTGTATTCCCAGAATCTGGCATACAGTAGGTACTTAACGTTTGTTGATTGTTTGATTGCATGTTCTAGCCACTGTCTTAGGTTCTCAGAATACAAAGTCAAGAACAAGATAGTCTCTGCTCTCAGGGAGCTTACAATCTACTGGAGAAGCTTACAAACATGGTACTTAGGCCCTCTTCTTTTCCCTTTACATTCTTGAACTTGGTGAGCTCATGGGCTGTCTTGAATTCAGTCATCCTTTTAATTGCAGATGATTTCCAAATTTTTGTATCTAGCATTCTTCATCTCCAGTTCCATGGTATGTATGTCTCACAGCAACTCACACTCAGTATGTTCAAAATAGAACTTGTTATCCATCCTTTCCAAAGCCCTGCTGCTCCTGCACAATTCCCTATTTCTGTATTATAAACCACCACTATTTTTCCAGTTTTATTCATTATGCCATGCTATCAATGAAACCAGACCTAAAATCAGGGTGAAGGAGAAGTGTCAGCTGTATCAGGAATAATCCCAAAGGGAATACACAAAGGTAAGATATTATTTGAAGGGTAATAAAAAGTCTAGGGGCATCTAGGTGGCACAGTAGATAGATTGTCAGGCCTGAATTCAGGAAGACGAGTCTTCCTGAGTTCAAATCTGGCCTCATATACTTATTAGATGTGTGACCCTAGGTAAGTCACTTAACCCTGTTTGCCTCAGTTTCCTCATCTGTAAAATGAACTGGAAAAGGAAATGCCAAGAAAATCCCAAATGGGGTCAGGAAGAATCGACATGACTGAAGTGACTAAATAACAAAAACAACAAAAAAAGTCTGACTTCTTGAAAACATCTCCACAATTCCACTGTCCATTGATAATCTGATTTGACGGCCTCACTATTGGAGTCATCAACTGGTTAGTCAGAAAAACCAACCAAAGAGTATATTTCTAGGTGGTCCAGTTGAAATGAACTCATTATTTGGAAATGGCTTTTTATCCCTTTCCTGTTTGAATAGAGCTGAACATAGAAAGAGAATGATTTAGAGGTGGAGGTAGTGTTAAACACCATCTAGTCCATTTCTCTCATTTTATAGAACAGGAAAGAGAGATTCAAGGAATGACTTATTCCAGGTCACCCAGGTTGTAACTGGCCAATGGAGTTTTGAAATTAGTTCTTTTAACTCTAAATGCATGGGTCTCTTCCCAATTTTCAGTTTTATTAAGGATTATAATGAAAACCTCTGGGGACAACGTGAAGGCCATGGGCCAATGAGGACAGTTTTAATGGCAGGAGATGCCTGGGGTAGGGCCATGTGAGTAGAAGTGGGGTGGGGGGCAGGGCACTAAACACTAATTTCACATCACAATTTTGCATAGGGCCATACTTTTATATAAAATATGATAGGATAGCTGTTTTTTTAAAGTAATCTTTTCAAGCAAGGTTGTTACTATTATGAAAAAAAGTACTTTGATAAGTGTCTTGCTAATGTTATCAAATAAAAATGTGTAAGAAGAGGAAAAACCATTTAGGGAAACATTAAAAGTAGAACTTTAGATGAAGCATGATCTCAGAGTCGGTGCCTCCCTTAGACATTTTTAGAAATATCAAATAACAATTACAGGTAAAGCAACAAAATGAAAACTATTTCTCAATGTAATTGGCTTTAAAGGAACTATATTGAATTAAGAAGATGAGTTTTATATTGATGACCACTCCAAAAGAGATTGATTTAGCAATATACACAAGAAAAACCAATTGAATGAAGTGTATCTATTTTCTAGAACACCACATGATGTAGAACTCTATGAATTAGTTCAGCATGTGTGTGTTTATGTATGTATATATATATATATTATATATATATACACACATCTAATATATGTACACACATACATATGGAAACACTGCAGATGGACCATAAGCTGGGGCTAGAATTTAAAAGAAGAAAGAACCCAGATTGGATTGCATTTGGGAATTTTTTTTAACCGTTTCCTAATTTAAAAACTTGTCTTTTTCAATACTAGTATTCAAATCAAAACAATTTGATTCAATTCAACAAGAATGGCTAAATATTGTTCTGTGCCAGGCACTGTGGTGGGCACTAAAAGAAAGTCCATGCTCTCAAGAAGCTTACATTCAACTGGGAGAAAAGAACATGTGCCCAATGCAGTCAATACAAAATTAGACAAGATAAATGCAAAGTAATTTGGGATGGGGTGGAGTGGAGAGAAAGTTAGCACTAACAATTAGGGAAATCAGGAGAAGCTTCTGGAAGGAAGTGGCATTTGGGCTAAGCCCTGAAAGAAGTTAAGGATTCAAAGAAGGTGATTATTGCCATCATGAGGGCCAACCTAGGCAAAGGCAAATGGAAGCAAGGGATGGAGTATGATATACAGTGAACGGCAAGTGGACCCAGTTTGGATGGACTATAAGGTGTACGAGGTAGGGGTGTATGTCATAAAAAGATAGTCTGGGAAGACAAGTTGAAGAGAAATTATGAAGGGCTTTAAATGGCGAACAGAAGACTGCATTTTATCCAAGAAGCAATAGCGAGCTACTGAATGAAGACTCTTAGGGGAGTGCCATTCTTAGAGCTAAATCTGCAGAATAGCCATTTGGCAGCTATGTGAATGATAGGGTAGAGAGAACAATAGCTAAAGGTAGAGGTTATTGCCAGAGTCCAAGCAAGAGGCGATGAAAGCCTGAACCAGGGTAGTGGTTGTGTGAGAGCCAAGGAGGAGACAAGTTTAAGATACATGATGGAAGCTGAATTTACAAGATTTAGCAGCTGACAGGATTGAGGGACAATGGAGATTTGTGTATTCTCCCAATGATTCTATATGGACAAAAAATCATGGAACAGAGGAATATTTGAGGAACCAAAATTGTGAGTGACTCAAGGACAGGAGAGAAATATAAGTGGGCATAAACAGGTCGCAGTATATTAGCAACAATCTCTTCCACACTGGATAGTATAAGACATACCCTGGGAACATAATATCATTAAAGGAGAGGCAGCATGATATGGTAGACAATGATGGCTCTGGGGCCTGAAAACCTAGGTTCAAATGGTAGCTCTGACACCTACTACCCATGTGATGTTGGGCAACTAATTTAATTTCTCTGGTACTCAGTTTCCTCATCTGTAAAATGAAAGGGCTAAACTAAATGGCCCTTTAAGGTTCAGTTCTAGATCCATGATCCTAGAATGTTTTTCAAGAGTGAAAAGGGATGGTGCAGCTAGGTGGCGCAGTGGATAGAGCACCGGCCCTGAAGTCAGGAGGACCTGAGTTCAAATCCAGTCTCAGACCAAACACTTGACACTTACTAGCTGTGTGACCCTGGGCAAGTCACTTAACCCCAATTGCCCAAAAATTAAAAAAAAAAATTTTAAAAATGTCCACCAATCAGGGTTGCCTTACATTGGCCGGGAAGGTTCAAATGATGTACTGTCAGGCCAAAGATGAGGGAGACACAGCTAAGCATGAAAGATGCTCTTGGCCTTTGTCCTGGGTATCTTGGCATAAATGGAGGCTAGCCATAAGACCCTTTGTTACCAGGCTGCATGCCCCTGCTAATAAAGGATATCTTGCTTGGAGAATCACCTCAGTTGGCCCTTTGTTGAATTCTGGCCTCCACTTTGAATTGGTATTCCTTTCACTGATGCTACCAGTCCATGTCTTAGGTAGCTTGGTAGTATAATAGATAGTGCTGGGTCTGAAGTCAGGAAAACCTGAATTCAAATATAGCCTCAGACATTTAACTGGCTCTGTGACCCTAGACAACACACTAAAGCACTTATCTCATGGAGTTGTTGTGAGGATCAAATTATATTTATAAAGTGCTTGGCACATAGTAGGCACTTAATAATTCTTCCATTCTATGCCTTAGCAGAAAATCTTCAACAATTGCGCTAACCAAAAAAATTCATTAGTTCTTAGGCAACCTTTTCTGAATAGCGTTGCTGCTGAGACAGCATTTTTTTTTGTCTTAACAAATTCCAGCTGTAGCTCAAGCCTCCAGGCCCGGTTATGGGGTGTTCTTCCTATCCCACACATGCCTAGGAAACAGTTTGACTTTACAGCACTTGCATCATTTGGAGGCGAAGAAAGGAAGGGGATCTGATGTCACCAACCACATCAAAGGGAAGTAATATCACACTTTTACTGTGATCTTACATTTAGTCTTACAGATCAAACCAGAGTGTTTTTTGTTTGTTTCCTTGAGAAGAGAGAATTGATTTATCATGATGAGACATGAGGTTATTACAGTTTTTGATATGAAGAAAATAAAATTAAACCTTGCTGAATATAATACATCAACTGTCTGCTTGCTACTAAAGAGCCATCATCCTTACTCATCACCATTTCTTCCATTTACACCTTTTTTATGCTCTGTGTAGCAGAATATATGCAACTTGATTACACAATACTCTGCATTCAAGTAGTTTATAAGGTGAATTAGTGAGAATGGCTTTCTCCATCACTGCCATCCCTCAGATTAGTTGCTTACTTGGTCTCCTGGACCTTTCCAAGTTGAGGTTCTCTTCCAGGACCCTGTCTCTTACTCTAGCCCTAAAGTTCTATGATTCTATATAAGTCATTCCTCAATTGATAAATTGTCAAAGACTATGAATAGGCAGTTTTTAGATGAAGAAATTAAAGATATCTGTAGTCATATGAAAAATGCTCTAAATCACGATTGATTAGAGAAATGCAAGTTATAACAACTCTGTACTACATCACACCTGTAAGATTGGCTAATATGACAAAAAAAGGAAAATGATAAATGCTAGAAAAGATGTGGGAAAATTGGAACATTAATGCATTGTTGGTGGAATTGTGAACTCATCCAATTATTATGTCTCTTTCTTTTTTTTATTAATTTATTTTGATTTATCAACAATCAATTCCATAAGCTTTTGAGTTTTACATTTTTCTCCCCCTCCCTCTCCACCTTCCTCCCAAAACAACATGCAATCTGATATAGGCTATACATATACATTCCTATTAAACATATTTTCACATTAGTGATGTTGTAAGTAGAAATTAGAACCAATAGGAGGAATCACCAGAATGAGGGAACAAAACACAACAGAAGAAAAAAATTGCAAATAGTATACTTTGATCTGCATTCAAACTCCATAGTTCTTTCTTTGGATGTGGATAGCATTTTCCATCATGAGGCCTTTGGAGATGTCTTAGATCCTTGCATTGCTGAGAAGGGCTAAGTCTATCAATATTAGTCATCACACAACATGGCTGTTACTGTGTACAAGGCTGTGGTATATGAATGGAATGGAATACTATTGTGCTATAAGAAATGATGAGCAGGCAGACTTCAGCAAAACCTAGAAAGACTCACATGAGCTGATGCTGAGTGAAGTGAGCAGAACCAGGAGAACATTGTACACAGTAACAGCCACATTGTGCGATGATTAACTTTGATACATACGCACATTGTATCTCTCTATCTCTTCTTCTTCTTCTTCTTCTTCTTATCTCTTCTCAGCAGTGCAATGATCTAAGACAATTCCAAAAGAGTCATGATGGAAAATGCTATCCATATCCAGAGAAAAAATTTTAGAGTCTGAATGCAGATCGAAGCATACCATTTGCTCTTTTTTTCTTGTTTTTCTCTTTTGTTATGGTTTTTCCCTTTTGTTCTGATTCGTCTTTCACAACGTGAGTAATGTAGAAATATGTTTAATATGATTACACATGTATAGCCTATATCAGATTGCATGCCACCTTGGGGAAGGAGGAAATTTGGAACTCAAAATCTTATAAAAGTGAATGTTGAAAACTAAAAATAAATAAAAAATTAATTTTTTAAAAAAGAAATTCCTCTTGCATAAGACAATAAAGGTTCTATGATTCTAAAGGAAGGGTAGTACTCTGTGACTTAGAGTGGGCTGGTCTGGGTTAAAATCCTGAGATAATCAAGATATAAAGTGGGTTGATAAGCTCTCTGGGAAAAAAAATGAATGCATGATATACTTTTAAATTTAATCTGCGCAATTAACATTTTCTCCATCATTTTATTAATTCCAGATAATCAACAAAACAATAAATCAAGCTCTGATTTGTTGGTTCTTGTCAGCAGGTATAAGCTGGCTCCAGCACACTTCTGCTCACACACCTAGAATTAAAATTATTGCTGCCATCTGCGAATAATATGTATTGAAATTCTAGAAGCCAGAGACTTCTCATGACTCAGGATTTCATAATTTTGTTGAGTATTTAAAATATAGTTATTATTTGAAGGCTACTACTTAGAATTTAGGATGAGTACATATCCACTTTCATTTTTTTACAAAATGGTTGATATGGGAATTTTTACATAATTGCACATGTATTACCTATATTGGATTGCTTACCATCTCAGTGAGAGGAGAAAGACGGGGAGGGGAAGGAGGGAGAGAATTTGGAACTCAAAAGTTTAAAAAAAATGTTAAAAATTGTTTTAACATGTGATTGGGGAAAAATAAAATATTATTTTAAAAAATGAGTACATGTGTTTTATATGTGTGTATTATATACATACATATATTTTCCAGTCATTTTCAGCCTTATCCAACTCTTTGTGACCCCATTTGAGGTTTTCTTGGCAAAGATAATAGAAAGGTTTGCCATTTCCTTATCCTGTTCATTTTACAGATGAGAAAACTAAGGCAAACAGGGTTAAGTGACTTGTGCAGGGTCACACAGCTAGTAAGTATCTGAGGTAGGATTTGAACTCAGGAGGATGAGTCTTTCTCAAGTGCAAGCCAGGCTTGGCATTCTACCATTGTGCTGCCTAGTTGCCCCACATACATGCATACACACATTGTAATATATAGGAGCATCCCCAAAGTCTGAGTGTTGTTTTAAACTTACTAAAGCTATATAAGTATGCATATGTTAAATTTATAGGTATAACAACATAGCTATTGTCTCTCTCCTTATCCAATTTGTATTTATTATACTTTCTGGCCATCCCCTCCCCGTGGTCCTATTCTCCTACCAGCTCTATGCCACTGGATACTTGGACTCTACCTCTGGGTGAGTATGGGTAACCACACTACTTCCCTATAGTCTCCTGACCTTGCTGTTACACTGGTGCCCTCCTTCCCCCTCCTTCCAGTTAACACTGTTACATTGTTTTTCCCATTCAAATGTTATCTCCCTGAGAGCAAGGACTACTATTTGCTTGCATTTGTATCCCCAGAGCTTAGCACAGTGGTACACAGTAAGTGAATAATAAATGTTTTATCCATCTATCTATCATCCACGTATCTATTTAGTGCATGTTTGTGTGTTTGCACATATATGCATATATATATATATACACACACAACAATTTAAGACAGATAGATAGATAGAGTGTGTATGTATATCCACAGTTAAGTGGCATAGTGGATGAAGTATCAGACCTAGAATCAGGAAGATCGAAATTTGAGCCCTATCTCAAATGCTCACTGTGTGATTATAGTCATACATGTTCCTTATGCATGTGCTCTGCCATGTGCATTTCCTGGCCATGTATGTTCCCTGAGTGTAACGGTATAGTAACCTATGGGAAAATTATCCCTTGCACACATGGAGAGGGATCTTGTCGCTTATGCTGTGCTATTTTATTTAAATGTCTTTTGCTTTGAACTAAGGTATCCTCTGCTAAAAGAAACAATTTGGTGTGACCTTGTAAGCTCTGGTTTTAGTTGAAAGTTGACCCAAAAAATGAGTTGAATTTTAGTTAGCTTTTAGGGCATACTTGTGAAAGAAGGTCCTGGGTATGTATATATCTAATAGCTATAGATAGATAGAAATAGATATAGATAGATGTAGATGTAGAGGTAAATAGATATAGACATATGGATAAATGTCTTTTTATACATATATACATATATACTTATGTGTATAGGGATGTGTGTTTATGCATCTATACAAACATATGTATATATATGAACATATGTATGAATACCATATGTGTGAATACATATAGGTATATGTGGATATAGACATACATCTGTGTGCATATATGTATATATGCATGTACATTAAAACTTTTGTATATACACGGGTGTATATGTGTACACGTAAGGAATTCCTCTGATCTACCAGTCTAGTAATATTGTCAAAATAAGAAAACAGGTAAATTTGATATGATCTGTTCTTGATGAAGCCACATTGGCTCCTTGTGGATATTTGTGCTTACTTTTCTAAATAGCTACCCAGTTACTATTACAGAATTTTGCTTGGAATCAGTCAGTCTCACTGGCATATTACAGATTTCATTCTCTTTCCTCTGTGGAAAGCTGAGACATTTGCTCATCTACAATCCTACAGCATCTCACTCATTGTTCATGAACTTTCAAAAACCCAATCACATCTGCAAGTTGTTTCAGAACATTTGGAAGTCGTTCATCTGGGCCTGGGGGAAAAAAAAACACAGCAAAAGCTTTAAATTCAAATGACACTTGGCAATATATAGCCAATAAGAGAATGGAAGCACCTTCCTAGCCTCTCGGAGAAGAAATGAATAAGGTTTCTAGCCTTTTATCAGAAAGATAGTAACAAAAAAGGGAAAAAGAAAAGAGGAAAAAAGAAAAAGGAATGGTGAGTCCATTAAATTTAATGTTCAATAGAAACTATGCCTTGTTTGTTTCCTTGGTGATGGCAAATATCTGTATCTATTATAAGGAACGCTAGGAGAGAAATATTTACTCTGTAACTAAAGTACCAAAAAAACAAAAAACAAAAACTAGCAACATCAAAAAAATAAAACCCGGCTATAGAAGTTGGACCAGGAAGTAATCCATGAAAAACCTAGAGTCATTGTGAATCTAAGATAGTAAAGTGTTACTTGGTTACCATCAGTGAAAAAGCAAGAACATTACTTCAGCAACAAATAAATGCTGAGGCATAATAATGGCGTCTCCAGAATGCCTACTGAACAAAAATAACGGGGCCTTTGGGAGACAATAAAACACCCTCCACTGGCCTTGGATGGATCTTCAGTGAATCATATAGGGTCCCCTGAGTTTGGTCCCAAAGTAGCCTGAAGATTTAAAGGGGAAAAAAGAGAGAGAACATTGTTTCTTTCACCTTGTGTGGTTTTTCCACAGAAACACCACACTTAACAAATAAAATAAGCAAATATTTAATGAGTAATTTTAATGATGTGGATTATGGTAAGTACTATCAGAGAGACAAAGATGTATAAAATACAATCCCTAAACTCAAAGAGTTTATAACTACATAGTGAAGACAAGACAAAGCTCACAACTAGTTCCTCATCTGTAAAATTACATTGTTAGACTATATAGTAATCTATAAGATCCCTCCTAACTCTATGATTCTCTGATTCCAACTTGGAAATAATAAAAACAACACACAGTTTAGTGCTAAATTGTGTCGTACAGGTTGTGTGTCATAGAGGTTGCAACAAACGGGTGGTCAATGAAGGCTAAAGCATCAGAGGAAGTATCATGGGGGATTTGAGTTGGCTTCTAAGAGTAAGTCAGCTGAATCTGGGTAAAAGCTGGAAAAGTGGAGGGGGAGGGGAAGAAATTCTAGGACAGAGAACAATGTGAGGAAACCCCAAGTTTTGAATGGATATATCATTGACCAAGTATGAGGTGAGAAAGTTAATTGAGTAAATAAATCAAATTAGTCCTAATCCACCTAAGGTAAACAGTAAAATTCTAGGGCTTAATGCCTTAACCAGTTGGAAATCAAAATCAATTAAAAACATCCCAACTGAGTGTGAAAGGGCTTGATAGATTTAGATGTCTCCAATGAGCTATTGGAAGAACCAGAAGTGCCTTTGACAGGAAGAGAATTCAAACTGGGTAAGAAAATTTAGTCATATACTGTGGATCTTCTATAAAGTAGGAGACTATTTCAAAACAAAAAGATAGAGATTCCAGTAAATGGTAAATGAGGAGAGAAGATTGTGGCTAAATGCAATGAGAAGGAGTCACTTGGGGAAGAGTAAAGCACTTTTGCTTTGGCCTTAGCTTCCCCATCTGCTCCACAATTGATTAGAGAACCTTGTGAATTTTGGAGGTCTGAAAGACTTCTCATCAGAATCCTAGCAGCATCCCTGAAACAGCTGATGGTGGTGTCTACTTCAGAAACTAAGGACAGCAAAGCCCTGAAAAGAAGTGATACCATGCCTAAGAGGAATGTTTTGAGCTCCCAGTGAAGGGGAGAAAAGGATGTCTAGCAATCAAGCATTGTGAGTTACCACTTTGTCATATGTACTCTCTAATTTTGATTGAGCCCACTTTCTTCTTATGGGCAAATATGTCACAGACTTTAGAGGGGGATATTCTGTACCAACAATACCACCTTAGTAAATACCCCTTTCTAAAAACTACTTAAGTTTTGCTAACTAAATGATTCTTCACTGACAATCTTGTGGAGTGGAAAGCACACTGATGGGGGCCTATGATCTATATAGCACTAGAAAAGATAGTTCCAATCCCTTAGAAATAACTTGAGAGCCATGAGGGGATGTGACAGCTAGTTCTGGGTAAGTTGGAGTTGGGATAATCGCCTCTGAGCATTGCAATGTTACTGTTTGCATATTTTCTCCCCCATTATAGGTAGGTGGTGTACCAATTAGAGTACTGGGACTCCAGTCAGGACGACCTAAGTCCAAGTCTTACTTCAGACACTAGCTGTGTGATCCTGGACAAGTCACTAAACCTCTGTTTGCCTCAGTTTCCTCAACTGTAAAATCGGGATAATAAGAACACCTACCTCACAGAGTTGTTGTGAATCTTACATGAGATAATATTTTGCCTGACATGTAGTAGGTGCTATATAAATTCTTATTCATTTTCCCTTCTCTTCCATTAGAATGTGAGCTCCTTGAGGTCAGGAACTCTTTTTTTGCCTTCCTTTGTATGCCCAGCACTTACCACAATGCCTGGTCCAAAGTAAACTCTTAATATATGCTTATTGATTGGTTATTAGTATTGGGCCATTTTTCCTAGAAAGATAGAAAGAAAGATAGAAGACTAGATAGGATATTTTGTAATTTTATAAAACTCATCTAGGAGGCAGCTAGGTGGTGTAGTAGATTGAGCTCCAGCATTGGAGTTAGGAAGATCTGAGTTCAAATCGAGCCTCAGACACTTGAAACTTACTAGCTGGGTGACCCTGGGCAAGTCACTTAACCCAGATTACCTCACCCCCCACCCCCAAAAAAAACTCATCTTAATTTTACAGCACACACACACACACACACACACACACACACACACACGCACAAACACAAACACTTTTCTAACATCATAAAACCAGCTTACTTCCTTGATACATTTTACTGACAACTAATCCTGCTCTTGGTATGGCTTCAATATTTCCATGGTTCTGTGATCACCTCAGTATGCACACTCCTACAAAGGCACCGACTGATGGGTTACCGTCTTTCCATAAATCCCTGGTGGACTATATAGCCTATGAATGAAACAGCTCCTTCTTTTTGGCAACATGGTGTGATGGAAAGAGTGGACATGGAGTCACAGGTCTTGAGTTTGAATTCCAATTCTGCCTTTTATGAACTGTGTAAACTTGGCCAAGTTACTTAATTTCCCTGGGATGGAATTTCCTTCACTTTAAAATGAGGAGGTTGATGATCTCTAAGGTTCCTTTCAGCCTCAAATCTATGATCCTATGATTCTTTAATATTGTGGATTGTAAAAATAACAAAGTAAAGAGATAAATAGGTTTCAGGTCATCAAAATCGAAACATACTTACTGAATGCTCTCCTATGCCTAGAGCTGTACTGGTACCAAGCAAAAGATGTTTCTGCTTCAATTCTGTCCCTGACAGATTTACAATCTGAAGTGGGCAGAATCAACACTGACAAAGACAAAAGAAGACAGGTAAATAACTGCACAAAAATAGAAATAATGCAAACCAAGAGCTTATTTCGTAAGCAACTTAAGAGAAATAAAAGTACAGCAAAGCCTCCACTAACTGGACCTTAATAGCTGCAATATTCAAGTATCCAGAATCTTTTTTCTTTACTCTTTTTTAGTAGAAAGAAGCTAATGGCAACCAACCAATCTGTATCAAGAATTTTCAATTTCAGCACACATTTATTAAGTACCTATTGTTTGGATTGTGTTGTAAAATAAGAGGAGGGGTGAATGCTATAGCTGTTCTTATCCTTATTTTAAGATGAGGAAACAGAGGCTGAGAGATTAAGTGATTCACCCAGGGTCACAAAGCTAGTAAATACTTGTGGTAGAATTCAAACCTAGATCTTCTGGATATCAAGTCAAATGCTCCATCCATTGTGCCATCTCAATGCCTTTATGTTAAGAATGTAAGATATGAATGGAAAGGTGAAGAAGCATCCATTCAAGGAACACTAGGTAATAGAGAACCCTTGAGGGTTTTTGAGCAGAGTGACATGGTCAGATTTGTGCTTATGCATCTCACAGTAATGATGGAATGGCTTAAAATGGAAGAAAGTAGATGCCGGAAGACCCCTTGCAGGGATGGGGAACCTGCAGCCTCGAGGCCACATGTGGCCCTCTAGGTCCTTAAGTGTGGCCCTTTGACTGAGTCCAAACATCACAGAACATTTTTTCTGTGAACATTTTTCTGTTACTTTTGGATTCAGTCAAAGGGCCGCACCTGAGGACCTAGAGGGCCACATGTGGCCTCAAAGCCACAGGTTTACCACCCCTGCCTTAGGGAGCCATTGCTATAATTCAGAAAGGTGGTTATGGGAGTAAAGAGGAGGGGCTGGATCCATTTGACATTGTGGAGTTAGAATAAAGGTCACAACTTCACAATTGATTGTGTAAACAGCAACAGGATAATAAACAATGTCAAAAGCAACCAAAGGGTCTAAGAGAATGTTGACTTAGAAGAAGCAGATTTCAAGGCTGATGAGGTCACTTGTCAGTTTAGTGATAGGCATAGAAGTCAATTGTAAGGGTTTGAGAAAGGAGAAGCATCAGGCATATAAAAATTTTTTCAAGACAAATTGTAGTGAAAGGGAGGAGAGGAATGAACAGGATTCAGTTTTAAAATGCAAATTCCTTGTCAATGTCTCTGGGGCAAACATACATTTGGCAAAATCTTATATATCCACAGTATTGTTTCTTTAGGGATCATTGGTATTCTGAATGACAACCCCTGAGCTACTGCGAAATAAATTATCAGTAGCCAAAAAAAATTTATATTGTTTTTAATGCCATAACTAATATAGGAAAGTGAACTGACAGTTTGCGAAAATTTTCAAAAATAAAACTTAGAATGAAAATGGATTTCTAGATAACTCTGTTAAATCAGAAAATTGAATTCACCAAATACCCCTGCTACCCATGCTTTCAGAGTAATGGGTACTTTATAATATTTACATTGTATAAAAATTATTGGTATCACAACATAAGGGAATCCTCATCTTTAATCAGGCTCCACATGAAATTTCTTCTTCCTACCTGGGAGTCGTAGAGCTTACTCTTTAGGAAAAAATCTGGGAATGGTTGATTTAAGAAAAAGGAGTGTTTGAGCGGTGACATATTGTTGGTTAAAAGCCAGCAGGCTACAGGTGAATAATGGATTGGGGAGATTCATCTGCAATTAGCATCCATCTCAAAAGTGGCTTAGAATAGGATGGATATAAGTCAAATAGGGAAGAAGTAGAACTAACAAATGTTAGAGGGAAATCTCATGTAATTGGAAATAATAGGAATTCACCTATGCTTCCAAAAGGCTATAGTTAACTATAGCTTTCTCATTATCTTTTTTGTAAAAAAAAAAAAAATCACTTGAACCAATAGGATCTCTAATCTCAAAATATTCATGTTTACTCTCCATATACTCATTTAAAAGTCAGTAATCAAAGATGGTTCAGTGGATAGACCACTGGATCTGAGTCAGCAAGACCCGAGTTCAAATTTGGCCTCAGACACTCAGCTGTGTGACCCTGGGCAAGTCACTTCACCTCTGTTTGATTTAATCCACTAGAGAAGGAAATTGCAAACCAGTCTGGTATCTTTGCCAAGAAAACCCCATACAGGGTCATGAAGAATCAAACACGAACTTATCCATAAGAAGTTAGTAAACAAGGAAGAAGGCATATTTATTGCATAAAACTTCAGGATAGAACAAGTGGGGAATTGAACAACATACATGTTTATAACAATGGGCATGTAGATTCTGAAGATTCTGATCCCCGAATGCCTCATGACAATATAATAATGATAATAATAATAACTAACACTTTATAGGGTTTATTATGTGCCACACACTGTGCTAAGTGCTTTAAAATTATTTCATTTAATCCTCACAACAACCCTGAGAGGTAGGTGCTATTATTATCCCCATTTTACAGATAAGGAAATTGAGGCAAAAAGAGGTTAAGTGACTTCCCCAAGGTCACATAGCTAGCATCTGAGGCAGGATTGGAATTTAGGTCTTCCCAATTCCAGACCTGGTGCTCTATCCACTTCACCACCTACCTTCCCTGGTCTGCTATTCCACGTCTCAAAGTTGGTAGTACCTTTCACTCATTCTCAGCCCACTATCATTAAAACCAGCTCCTGGATTCAGGGAAAGGACTCAGTGACTGAGCAATCCTTGAGTGGGAGGAAAATGACAATTGAACCAATTAGACATTTTATAACCTCCCTCTACTTTGAAGACAAGTTTTGCTCAATATTTCTTTAGGCTCAGCAATTTTTATACGGTAATCATTATTCCATAATTACACTAAGTGTTAGGCTCTGCAATCTCTCCTGAACCTTGCAAACCTACGAAGCCATCCATCTAGGTCAAGAAGAATTTTGTAAATGAGGTACCAGATACCAATTTTAGGTGAGTAAAGCTGCAGGCGTGCTTATGGGGCCTGGCTAATTATGTGTGGTTTCCGGAGTTAACAGATGAACAACAAGGAAGGCTTGTTTGCCTTTGTAAAACTCCTCACTTAGCTTATTAGGCAGACTGCACAAGAACCTGGCTTGGAGGACAACAGCCTCGTTACCAGGGTTTGGGAGGGCAGGGAAAGGAAGCTCAGGAGGTGAAAAGGATTGCACAAAATAACACGATAAATAAAGAACAATGTTTAGCTAAGGCTCACATTTGGGAGCATCTAAAACTATTAAATAATAGAGTTGAAAGGGACTCCATCTACTCCAATGTAGCTGTATGGGGGAAGTAGTTGAAGTCCAATGAAAGTAGGTGATTGCTCAAGGACACCCAACCCATAGGTAATGTGGAAAGGACTAACAGAACCCAGGTGCTCTGCCTCCCAGGCCAGCCTTCTTTCCACTGTCCATCCTGCCTTCTCTTTTACTAGAGAATCTATATTCAGCATCATGAAAAATGTTCCCAGATTGTGCAGTTAATTCTCCAACAATTGGGGCATAATTGTCAATAACAAAGCTTGATGGGGGTGGGGAGAACCACACAAAGCATCCCATTTTAATGTGGAATACAAACACGGTGTATTTTTTTGTTTTTTTGTTTTTTTATTTACAAAGGCACTCTCGTTATTCATCCTCTCCTGGGATTTTTATGCATAACTCACTTGGGCCTGGGGTGTAGTGACATATTATCAACTCCTGCACATTTAACATCGATTAAACATGGGATGGTACTGCTGCATGTCATTAGATATATGCTATCTAATTGGTAGATTAAATATACTTATTAGTTAAAATTGCAGAGATGTCGGGGGAATGAATGGCTTTTCAGAATATATACCTCACAAGAAGTCAGATTCTGATTACTGTAATTATTTCTTCCAAAATGTAAGGTATGTGAATTATTCACATAAGTGAGGAAAAAAACAGAAAAAGAGTGGGGGAAAATGAATCTTATTTGTCAGCTGGTCTTTGTCTTCACACACTTGAAATGGAATTGCTATTATTAAGTTTTGCTGAATTTGGCTCATTTTTTGTCAATACTTTGGAACAGTAGATGGGGTGAACAAAGCTGCATTATCACTATGAATTCAATTTGAAAACTTCATAAGGAGAAATATTTATGTAAATGTAGAGTTCTGAAGATGCCGATCCCTGTCATTTCCTCTCGAAGGAATTTCTAAGGCTCTTTTTCTGAACAATTCCCATTATGCCCATATTATTTTCCTGAGGCTGTGAGCCACCAAACAGAATACAAGATTGGATCTGTTTTCCCATCATCACCGTCACCAGCCATTATAGTAATAATGGATGAAGATTAAATTACTAACAAACATTTTTTAAGCACTAACAAACACTATTCTCCAGTCTTGGCTTATATGACCAGCCTTAGAGTTTATTGTTCCTAATATCTGAACTCACATTGGAAAAGATGACAGATTAGCTTACCCCAAAGATGTGTGGAGACGCTATTTTTTAAAGGGAACTCTCTCTTGAAAAGAGACACTTAATCCCCCAATTAGCACAGGGCATGGCACATAGTAAGCATTTAATAAATGCTTAATGACTTGACTTGTTGACTCTATTACTACGTGATGATCTCCATTCGAGCTTATAATTTTACCAACAGAAGTTAATATATTTGAATGGCTCACGACTAGTGTTCTCAGTACTACATATGTGATGAAATAACTTTCAAGAATTTACAAGTGAATTTCTTTTTAAACTTGTATGGATATCTTTTGCTTTTATACTGCCTTTTTTTCTGAGTGGATCCCTTCTCTAGTCACTTATTGAGTCACTTTCTGTAAAAAGGAATGAAAAAGATTTTTTAAAGCAGTTGAGCAAAATTAATCAATATATAAACTGAGTCTGGCAGCATATGCAGTGTCCCATACTCATAGTTCCACACTTCTGCAAAGAAGGGAGTTCTTCTCTGGGGCCAAAGCTTGGTCATTATAATTATACACCATTTAATTTGTTTTTGTTTTTGTTTTTTTTCTTGGAGGCGGATGATGTTGTTTCCATTTGTATCATTATAGTGACTAAGTGTATTATTTGCGTACTCCTTCTTATTCACTTTGTTTTAGTTTACATGTGTTCCTATACTGGTTAAACAACTTTTTATTAAGAAATGAAATTGATTCAAAGGTGAAAATGGGGGAAATGTTGGAATTTAAAGTGGCCCTTCATGTACTTCATACAACAAAAGCATCAAATATGCTGTTTAAAGTGAAAAAAAAACCCAACATGAAATATTAGGACTGCCATACTGCTCATGTTTCTTCTCCATCGGAATAACAAATGCTAGTAACAACAATACCAGGCATTTACATAATTCTTTATAGTTTACAAAGCTCTTTACATAAATTACCTTGCTACAACTTCTCCATAATGCTATGGTGTAGGCGGTGGAAGTATTATTATTCTCATTTTACAGATTAGGAAATAGAAACTCCAAAGAAACATTGAGACTTACCTATAGACACACAGCTGGGTGGCAGAGTCAGGATTGACCCTGGGTCTTCCAAATCCAAGTTCATTACCCTTTTTACTTGCACCATAGCTGGCATAGAAAGACATTTGTAGCCAGACATCACAAAAATTCAGAGCAACAGCCTCAAGGTCTTCTTGGTTCATCTTGGCAATTTCTTTGAAATAATCCATTTGGGCAGCCAGAAAGGCACAGATACTCAGTGACCACCTCTTTAATGATCTATTCTAGAAAAGCCATAGATTATAGACTTATCATATTTACAGATGTGACAAACCCAGAAGCAATAAATAACCAACACACTTGATAACAGGATCCAAAATTATCTCAATAGACAGAGATTAATCTAATAAGGTCAAATTCAATAGGGCTAAATATAATGACATGCTTGGCTTCAACAATCTGACTTCACAAGTACAATATGGAGGAGGCATGATCAGATAGTAATTTATCTTGAAAATATCTGGGAATTACAGTGGAATGTAAATGCAATAAAAGTCATAAATGTGCCATTGCAACCATGTGATCATATAATACTTTCCAAGAACAAAGAGGTGATAGTCATGATACATTATACTCCCGAAGCTGTTAATTTAATCCTTAGTACTTGCCTGAAATTCAAGTAAGCTGCCATTGAGTATCTGGATGATGGGGTTTCAGTTATGCACAGATGGCCTTCCTACAAGTGTAGGACTGAAAGACATAGATAAATATGATTTTCCATTTACTTATGCTCTGTTCCCTGTCATAAAACTCTTAACAAAGCAGCTAACCGTAAATGATCATAGAACTTTATATGTGAAAATAATTAGAACAAGATTTAAAGAAATATAGATTCCTGAGCATAATTAGTGCTACTTGACACCTTCCACCCCTCACGCACCCCCTCCAAAGCTTCGAATGACAGAAATTGTCCCAGAAAGGCCTAAATATATATTCAAGAATAGAGTCATTTAAGGCACTTCATGAATGGTGTGACATGCCCAGTTTCTGAGGTAGCATTGTCACCTGGTCAAAGATAGGTAAGATACCTGGTAAGGTAAAAAAGATATTATCTGTTTTCCTAGCCACACAAGGGTAATCACACCAACAAAGCACACTGACATAGACAAAGAAGGGGAGACCAATGAGAACCCCAAACCACCACAACTAAGGTGCTATGCTTCATCTGGAGGCCTACCTCCCTCCTTTTTATTTTTATTTTTTTTTAAATCCTTTGTTCCATGCTTATGGAAAGGCTAGTATCATAGGGGAACAATGCCTCCATTGCTTTGTCTCCCAAAATATGATGACTGAAAATATCTTTGAGCATTAGAGGAGGTTCTAAAGCACTCACCTGGCAAAATTTCCCCACCTTTTCCTTTTTCCCTTTCCTGAGCTACCTTTTCCTTGGTACCAACAATTGTTACTGTGACAGGTATCCTACTCAACTCCAAACTAACACCATTACTTGGGTGTAATGTAGGGCAGTGGTGTCAAATTCAAATAGAGATGGGGGGCACTAAATTGTACATAAGGATCCCTGTAAGCTTATTGACTTAGACTTATTGAATATTGACTTAGAAAACCACATATTAACATTATCTGTGCTCCACTGTATTTTTATTATTTGTTAGATAATTTCCAATTTCATTTTAATACGGTTCCTGTCTAACTCACTATTATAAAAATGAGCAATTTTGAAGACTTATATGAACTGATGAAGAATAAATGAGCAGAACTCGGAAGAAAATGTATACAGTAAAAACAATAATGTAAAAAAAAATTAGCAACCATGAAAGCTTTAAGGACTCTGATCAACACAATGACCATCCTTGATTCCAGAGGACTGAAAGTGAACTGTACTACCCACCTCCTGACAGAGATGACCCTCAGGACACAGAATGAGACTTAAATTTATAGCCATGGCTAACGCAGGAGTTTGTTTTGTTTGACTACATATACTTGTTACAAGGACTTTGTTTTCCTTTCTTTCTTTTTTCCCCCCAATAGGGTTGGGGGGGGGGTGAGGAATTAAAATAGATTTCTGTTAATTTAAAATTTTTTTAATAACTCAAAGGAGTCAATCTTAGCCCACTATTCATGGACTCATGGGCTGGTAGGAAAAACAATAAATCCCCCCAAAACTCATGGGAGTAAGAAAGGGTTGTTTTGTTCTTTTTTTTTTTTCCCCTTTGCTTACCTTTGTATTCCACAACTGGGAAATTCCTTCTGCCTGAGTCCCTTGAGTCTTCGAAGCACATTGTTCCGTTGCTGTGCCATGTCTAAAATTCCTCCCTGATGCTGACTTCCTTCCTTATTCTCTGCTGTGCATCGGGCCTTTAAGCCACTATCAGCTGGTCTGTCGCTGTTGCCATTGCCTCTGTAAAATGTTCCTATAATTGCTCTTTCAAAGTAAGATTACTGAACGTGTGCCTCAAGACACTCACCACATCCAGAGATCTCTCTTTAAATACCCCTGTGGCTCCCACCCTCCTAGCAAAGAAAAAGCCCACCTCATACAGCTGCTAGAATTTTTCTCTTGCCATTCTAAATGGAAGACTGCCTCCCTGCCCCTAGTCCTTACTCCTAGCTGATTTAGGAGAAGTAAATTCCTTTGATCTTTTACTTGACTCAGGGTAGATGTTAAATCCACCATCACGCCCCAACCATAGAAAGCCTCCACTTTGTCTTTTTGAAGCTGGGAATGACACTTTCCTATTTGTCCCTTCAACTCCCATCATACTCCTTGGCAACCAGCATCAGGCCACGCAAATTATCTTGAAGTTCCTTCTAGACAGTACCAGAAACACTAGGTGAGGGCAGAGCTATTAGATTCTGCTGGCCTCCCTGACACTGTGGGGAAAGGTTTCTCTGTATCTAGTACTCTAACTTTCTCAGGTGTCTAAAATTTCAGACTGTAAATACCATTCCCTAAATTTCAAGAAGGCAATACAAACCCTGCTGGGAGGAAATAGCATAAAAGGTACAAATTCTTAAAACAAATTAAGTTTTGGAAGGAAGATTCTAGGATATGGACGTCAAGACACAAGATTTCATGGGGGCAGAGTCCCTGGGACACTACCCTGAGGTGAAGAGAAAAGAGAAGAGAAAGAAACTTGAACATACCACAAGCCCAAGAAAGCCATTATTAGGTGAGGGAAAGGAAGGACCATGCTGGAGAGAAAAATCACCTGAAGTGTGATTGACAGGAGAAAGGGAGAAAGTAGGCCATTTATTGCTTCCTATTTTGACTAATTATTCTTGCTAAATAAGTGTTAAATTCAGTTATTTCTGCCTCCTAAAGAGTACAAATGCTCCAACTGCCTTCAACATTTTGGCACCCTGGGGCAAAACTCCAACTACCTCACCCTAATAATTTTGTTGTTGTTCATTTGTGTTTGACTTTTTGTGACCCCATTTGAGGCTTTCTTGGCAAAGATACTGAAGTGGTTTGCCATTTCCTTATCCAGCTCATTCTACAGATGAGGAAACTGAGATAAACAGGGTTAAGTGACTTGCCCAGGGTCACATAGTTAGTAAGTGTCTGAGGCCAGATTTGAACTCAGGAAGATGAGTCTTCCTGATTCCAGGCCTGGCACTTTATCCACTCTGCCACATAGCTGCCCCACCCTAATAAAGGTTCTATTTAAACATTTTGAGGTACAGCTGAATCTGAGTTTTCTTTTCTTCAAAGGTTCAGTAGAACTCAATCACCTTGAATTTTTTAGGATTCTATTCTCAACCTCCTGGTTTGATTTTCCTTCATAGCTGTAACCTGCCTTTTGCTTTCACAACTCTACTTTGCTAAAATACTAAAGTGATTCTTAGAGTTATTAGCTTCCTTTCCTTCAGTCATCTGCAATCCCATTCTCTGAGACTTGGAAAAAACCAAAAGAGAGAAAAGATGATGGCCACATACCTGTATATCAACAAGAGGCATTCCGATGATCACTTTTCTCCAATCTGAGAGGTGCTATTTTTCCCTCTTAAAAGAGTGTTTCCCCCAGCCCCTCTTCTCAGGTGTCTACATGTTTCATGTTGACATATTTAGGCATGCATCCAATTGGTTCTCTTACCAACTCCCTCCAACAAACTATCTTATGTAGCTTTGGATCATGTCTTTTCTTCCTTACTTGAATGCTTTTATCTGGAGATTTGGAGGATATGTGTACACACCTAAATGTATGGTAACAGCTCACATGTATATAGTGGTTTGCCATTTTCAGAGTATTTAAATTGCAACAATCCTGGAGGGGTAGATCATACAGGTATAATTGTCCTGATTTTACAGATGAGGAGACTGAGACTCAGTAAAATCAAGTGAATTACCCAAGACCACAAAACTAGAAAATATTAGAGCTATGACTCAAACTTCGGTTTCTTGACTTAAAGTCTAATGCTCCTCCATTATATTCATTACGTCTCTAATTGGATATCCTAACACATCAGATGGAAATATTAGAATAGTCAATGAACGCATTCGACTTTCCAGTCTAAAGAAACTAGGAGCACATCCTAATGAAAAAACATTTTAACAGGAATCAGCAAGGCCAAATTCAGATCTTGGCTTTAACACTCACTCACTAAATGACTGTTGGCACATTAGTTTAACTTTTTCATTCTCTGAGCCTCAGTTTCCTAATCAGAAAAGGGAAATAGTAATCTTTTTTTAAACTCCCTCAGAGAGTTATTGTAAGGAAGTTTCTCTTACAAGTATATTTTAAACATATGTTTACAAATACATATGTGTGTATATATACATATACATATACATATATATTCGTTTGTAGATATAGGTACATATTATTAGATATTACTATATGAGGGGGAGTGTCCAGATATTGCCATTGATGTAATGAATTTCCAGTGTGGAAAATTCTTCCATTAGTGCAGATGGACAACTAGTATAGTATAGTATAGTATAGCATAGCATAATATAGTATAGTATAGTATAGTATAGTATAGTATAGTATAGTGTGCAACTTATAATCTTTTAAAAATTAAATTAAATTTTATTTTATTTTCAGGTTTTCATTCTCTCCCTCCAACTTCTGCTCCATGACTAAGAAAGCAAGAAAAATAAAACCTGTTACAAACATGTATAGCCAAGAAAAACAAATTCCCATGTTAGTCATGTTCCCCCACCCCCAACAAATGTGTGTTATGTGAATATACATACATACATACAAACATACACACATATACCTCAATCTGCACTGAGTCTATCTCCACTCCTGGAGGTAAATAATACATTACATCAAAAGTCCTCTGGAATTTTGATTGATCATTGTGTTGATCAGTGTCCCTAAGTCATCCAAATTTGTTTGTCTTTATGATATTGTCATTATTGCATAAATTATTCTCCTGGTTCTACTCACTTCACTTTGTGTCAGTCCATATAAGTCTTCCTAGGGTTCTCTGAAATTATATCCTTTATAATTCATCACATTCATACATTATAACTAATGCAATTTTTGGTTTTGTAAAGTCACCTAGGACATACAGAAATTAAACCAGTTGTTGCCCATGGTCACACAGCCAGTATGCATTAGCTAAGCGAAATGTGGATAAGTTACTACTAACCTCTCTGAGCTTCAGTTTTATCAGCAATAAATTGAGGATGAGGACAGGTATAAATGTCAAACAAAATGTGGTAAAGTGTTTTGCAAACCTTATAATGCTATAGAAATGTGAATTATTTGTATTATTACCTCATTCTCATCTTCTTTTGATAAAAAATCAGACAGATATGGTCTTAAGACTAGTCATTAGGCTGCTATTCTTTGTGTATGTCATGTGCATTCTATTACACAGACAGATAAAATAACTTCTTTTTATAATTGAACAAGAGAATTGTGATATAGGCTTATCGTCTATAAACTCTCTGAAGGCATCTTTTAGTATGATAGCAAACAGGAAAAAGATTATGTATACTTCTTCTTATTCCCACGTGGTTTTGACTTTTCCCCTCAGTTTTCCTGTTTGAAAGCTTTTCATTTATGTTACTTAGACATTATGAGGGTCTGTTATGAAAACAACAATTATAATAATTGTTTTTAAATTTTTATGGATCAATATTATGTCTGAGTGATTATTAGCAAGTTTTTTCTGTGATAATACTCTGGTTCTATTACAGATTCATTTGATCAGTGTTCAAGAACATCTTGAGATCTTTGTAGTTTGGGCATTGGAAGCTTATAAAATATAGAAAACTTCTAATGTATAATTCTAGTCACTAGATCATGCCTTTCTAAGTATTCAGTAGGTGTCAAATTTTTATAGCTTGAAGTGATGTGGGGCACAATTTCTGCCATTCCCCTGTAGAATCTGCATTGATCTATAAAGTCCAAAGTCTTTAAAGATAACTCCTTCTGTAATTTCTGGTGTCAATGACCAGATCCTACACTGCTGCCATAAACCTCTCCATTTCTATAAACAAATCCATATGGCTCAGTTATCAGTTTGATGGGTCTTTTATGATAAATCTTTGATTGAATTTGTAAGGCTTTCATCAAAGAAGGGTCTTTTGATTCCACTCTAGAATCTTAGCTGTTCATGAGCTCCATTCCGAGGTAGATCACTTTTACTTATATTCAACCAAAACATTGACATGTACATATCGTTAGTCTTCACTATTTATTGCTTTACTATTTATTGGAGTGGTCTGCTTGTTAAAAAAAATATTCTTGTAGGTTTTTATCTTGTTGATCATGTGCTTTAAGAATGTCTATAAGTTTTCTATCTCTTTTTTTTTGACAGTATTCATCTTTCTATAGTTGCATTATGGCCTGTATTTCACTAATACTAGATGAATTTTTGGTAGCATACATTCCAAATCTAGCATTGCTTATTTTACAGAACCAAAAGCATATAGGGTATGTTGTGAAGGTGTTAATTGCCTTTTGTTGTTGTTCAGTCATTTTTAAGTTGTGTCCAACTCTTCATGACCTCATTTGTAGTTTTTTTGGCAGAGATACTGGAGTGGTTTGCAATTTTATTCTCCAGCTTACATTACAGATGAGGGAACTGAGGCAAATGGAGTTAAGTGACTTGCCCAGGGTATAAATAGTAAGTATTGGAGACCAGATTTGAACTCAGGTCTTCTTGACTCCAGGCCCAGTATTCTATCTACTATGCCACCTAGCTACCCTGTGCTTTAAATGTGAGCTTGGATTTAAGGATACCAGAAAGGCTAATAATACACACAACCATAGATTTTTCCTTGATAATTTTATGCCCAATATGTTTTACCTGAAGGAGAATTGCCTTCATCTATTGGTTTATTTTGACCATTCAGATTTCAGCTAAAATCTTTAGTCTTTGTTTTCCTTAGTGTACACTAATACTTTTGCATTGAGTCCAAATGACATTCTGACATTATTTTGGAAAGATTCCATGAGGTGAAGAAGCTGTTTAATGTATATATTATTGTTATAGGGCAGTTAGGTGATGCAGTGGATGAAATGCCAGGCCTGGAGTCAGGAAGACTCATCTTCCTGAGTTCAAATCTGGCTTCAGACACTTACTAGTTGTGTGACCCCAGGCAAGTCACTTAACCCTGTTTGCCTCAGTTTCTCATCTATAAAATGAGCTGGAGAAAGAAATGGCAAACTGCTCCAGTATCTTTGACGAAAAAGAAAACGAAACAAAAACAAACTAACAAATCCAAATGAGATCACAGTCAGATACAACTGAAATGACTGAATAACATTATTGTTATAGTCTTACTCTTATCTTTTTGAAATTTGACTATTACTATTCTTGATTTCAGGTCTAGTACTTTGTCAATTACGTTATGCTATCCCCTGGTTTTGCAAGAAACTGAGACCCAGATGGATGAAAAGACTTGTTCAATCTTTTTTTCCATTTCCTCCAAAATTTCCAGAAAGATTAGCATAGAGTTTAGTAAGACTGAAGTATGACTTAGAGTGACTCTCAGAATAAATAAACCATCTGCATCCCTTTGAGATTTTATAATCATTAAGAATGAGGACCAAAAACAAAAACCAAATCAATAGTTTACCTCATAGTGAAACAACTTCTTGTTTTTCTTTTCTCAGGGAGACCGAACTAGATACTTCATTTTCTTGAATCTGCTCTAACCTCACCATATACCATTGTTTATGATACTAACAATTACAAAAGAGCAATAGAGCTTTCAATGACTCATCAGCTCCAGCCTTCCAAGGGCCTTGGTTTTTCACATCCCTTCTGAGTAATAGCTTGTAGAGAAATTGCTTAATATCCGTAATCAGTTTTAGTCTGGTATGCTTCTCAAAAAGCATTTTTCTTTTCCAATAAATACAAATTATAATACTGCTGCCTGGCAAAAGGAAAGTCATTTTTCCCTCAGTCAAAGATTTCTTTCTCAACCAACTTGTTTTTGTATTCCTGAATGCCATTTTGAGTTTTTTTTTTCCCTAAAGCTCTAAACAAGTACCTGCCAATCATTCTGACTTGGTAGGGATGATGCCAAAATCGTTTTGTTTTCATTCTTTATGGCAAGCATAGGAAAGTATTCTCAGAAAAGCTGTAGGGAAACAGAATTCAGACAAAATAATAGGAAGGAATTAAGGAGGGTATGGAAGGGGACAAAAGGAAGATAGAGGAATAAGAAAAATCTCTTACAGTTAGGATATTTTCACATTTAGTAAAAAAAAAAGTCAACTAATTTATTTGGACCGCACTAATTTAAAAAATGCATAGACATTTAAATGGGGGAAAAATGAAGTTTACCTTTGTATAATCAGTGAAAACAGAATTTGCTAAACAAATTAATAGTATGAGCAAGACTGCTATCTGAAGACTATAGATACTATAATAGAATCCATTTTCATAATAAAAATTATCATGCAAATTGCATGGACTTTGTATCTATTCATTAAAGCAGACCTGTACCTAACAATACTTTGTCAGCCATCAACAAAACTACTGAATTGCATTTCTTTTCAAATATCAGAAAATTCTGGGTTTTCTCTAATAGAAACTGCCTCTTCCATGAATTATTCTGAACTAATGAATTTTGGAGTGGTTTGTTTCAATAACTAGCTGAAGAAGTATTTTATGGAATATACCCTCTACCTAAGCCAGCATGATAAATATGCTCACAAACTACTTTGTAATTCCATACTTTAGGGTGTTTGCTGCTGGGAGAAATAGAAAGAGTTCTGGAATATATATAGGATTAGGATAGATATATGAATACACTTTGACCAAGAACTGCTACCTAGCTCTAGGATTCCAATCCCACTCAATCAATGTACGACCAAGTATTTATCCAGCACCTGCTGCTTGCCCCTCATTGTGCGACTTGATGTGAGGACACGAGAAGTGTCAGTTCGTTGACAAAATTTATTAAGCACTTAACAAGATAACATGCACTGTGGTAAGTGTTGTTTTTGTTGTTTCATCATTTTTCAGTCATGTCCAACTCTTTGTGACTCCATTTGGGGTTTTCTTGACAAAGGTACCGGAATGCTTTGCCATTTCCTTCTCCAACTCATTTTGCAGATGAGGAAACTGAGACAAATAAAGTTAAGTGACTTGCCCAGGGTCATGCAACTAGTAAGTGTTGGAGGCTGAATTTGAACTCAGATCTCCCAGACTCAAGGCCAAGCACTTTGTGCACTGTGGCACCACCTAGCTGCTGCCAAGTACTGTGTGTTAAGTTATTGTTGTCAACAACCGTGTTAAGTACTAGGGATACAAAGAATCGAACTCCCTGCTCTCAAAGAACTTATATTCTAGTAGGGAAAGACAACATATACCTATATTGATATATACAAAATATGAACAAAGTAAAGATAAGGTCATTTGGGAAAGATAGGTTAAGGAATAACTTTTGAAATAGAAAAAAAATCATGCCTAGTGTCATCCTTTTAAAACATAGATCTTTTTGCCTTCTAAAATGCCAAGTTTAACTTGCTTTGATGACACTAGCATGTATAATGCTACCTATTTCAACTTCATCTGTATGTTCTGCCATATCTGCAATGGAAATCACATGAGGTGACAGAGACTCAGCTCTTGTAAATCATGCCCTTCGATTCCAGCAAGAGACATGGCAGAGCAGGAAATGCATCTTTTTGTGTTGACACTTCAGCTCCAACCTGTTCTCCTTTCTAGTTATTGTCCTCTCATAGGGAAGATTAAATCTCATCTCCATCAGGAACCTCATCACTAGAGATTAAATAAATCCAGGGAGGGGCGTAAAGACATTCTCTATGGTTTGAGTTCATTTAGCATTTTGTCTAATGGTGTTTTCCCTCATACATCTTATCAATTAGGTGGTGATTTTAGATAAGTGAGTATCATTAGGGAGAGGAGTAATAAGTGCAGCTATTTAAATACTTTTATTGGCCAGAGCAAGAATAATTCGATTAAATCATTTGGCCAGATTCACTCTCTAGATAACTCTATGAAGAGCAGTGTTACAAAGGGAAAGCATCAGCTCCCTGAGGGATTGGATGGAATAGATAATCCTGTGGTCAAACAAGCAAAGAGAAGCACTTTGCTGGAGATGGAGGTTTCTATCTTCATTAGAAAAATTGAAGATGCTCTGAAGGATTCCATTAAGGGTAATACTATCTCTTTGAACAGCTTTGTGCTTCATGGTTTAGATACTTGATAAAATGGCTAATTCACCCTCTGTTTATCTAATTGATCTTGTTTTCTCCTCCTGCATCCTGCCCTGGAGAATGCCCAAAAGTAAATTATAAGTCCTGATCCATGTTTTCTTCCTCCCAGGCTGAAGAATATGAACTGGAGCTTTTCAATATGACGGATGTTTTCAGGCTCCAAAGGCAGTGACGTACATATGACATACCTATGCCTCTCTTTCTCCCTCTCTCTCCTCTCTCTCTCTCTCTCCCCCTTCCTCCCCCCGCCCCCGCTCTCTCTCTCTTTCTGCAATATATGTGTGTGGGATGATTGCATCACTTTCCACTAGGGTTCCTCCTCCCCATTCCCCCATATAGGTTAGGTTTTCTTTTCTCTTGAAAAGCAGCAAAGTTGTTCCTGGTATTTTATTGGCCCAGGGTCTTGAAGCTCAAATTGCTGCTTCCCTCATCCTTGGTGGCCTCTGGCCATATTGACATGGTTTCCTGGTCACCTTAGAGCATAAAAAGTTCTACTCACAAGAGATGGGGACCTACAAACTTGACAGATATCTAGAGAACAGGGGAGTCAGCACACCTTGTCCTGATGACCAGACATGTTTCTAAAAAAGATGATAGGAGCTGAGTCGACCCAAGCTAAGTGCTAGAATATTCTTGTTGAATGTTCTTTCAGGAATGCCATGCTATGACTAAGTTAACTCCCTTTTATTAACTGTTGAATAACCTACAAGTGCCTCATTTCCTTCCCACACTGAACGTAATCTAACAGGGGACCAGCCAGCGTCATATCTAGAGAAAACTACACTACAGAGAAAAAGGGGCCATCCCTTGACTTCTTAAAGAGGTCTATTCACTGAATGGGCATTGCCTCATTCAAGGTGAGAACCTGAAAAAACCTTAGCTTCAAAGGGCCAGGGTCTCCCCTTGCCTCTTGAACTATCTCCTGTCATTCCTGATGAATATCTGACCACTGGACTCAGATAACTCTGGAGGAGAAAGTGAGGCTGGTGACCTTGCACAGCCCTGCTTCACTCAAAGCAAAGTCAATTGCAAGTCATGTCATCATCTCCCTGATATCATGGTCCTCTTCGAGAATGAAGGACAAACACAACAACATCCAGATAAGGAACATGGCCACCGTATACGTTTGGAATGTATACATGATGGGACACCCCATTCCTCCGACGCTGAAGGACTGCTGATATGTTCACATTGTTCCTGCTGGACCTTTTCCCCACTGCTCTGGTGGTTGTTCAGCCTCTGCAAGGCAGGCAGTTTTCTAATTGATCTCTTTTGGTCATTGCTGGGTAGTGTTCCACTTGTCTTTTGGCTGTCAGGCTTCTCTCTGCTACTAGGTTTTGGCTTTTCTTCTCTTTAACAAGTCAACGTTAATTAAGCACCTACCATGTTCTAAGCACTGTGCTATAAAACCTTGCAGAGACTGAACAACCCACCAGACCAGTAAGGAGAAGGTCCAGGAGGAATAGTGCAAAGATATCAGCAGTCCTACAGCATTGAAGGCATGAAGGATCCCTTAACATGTGTACATTGGCCATATATGTACCTTATTTGTGTACTCCTGTACAAGGGTGGCCTTAGGGACTACTCCAGGTATTACATTACTTTCTCTTTCTTGGCCAGTTAGGGATACAAATACATTGAAAAAGAAAGACAGGGTTTGAAAGCCCTTGTTAATCCATGCTTAATCCAAGGGATTCTATACCCTTAATCTTGTTTCAGGGGACTCTGCCAAAGCCACCCCACAGAGCTATGTGTGTTAAAGCCAATGGTATTCTTCAGAGTCTCCCAGTTCCTTTGGCTCTCCTCCCTTCCCTACTGCTTTCAAGAATGTCCAAGTGTACCCCATCTTGAAAAAAGAAACCTTCACTAGATTCCCATGGCCTCAATTACTACCTCTATGTAGACGACTCACAGATCTATTTATCCAGGCCCACTCCTTCCTCAGTCTGAGTTCTATTAGGCATTTTAGACTGGATGTCATATGGACACCTCAAAATCAACCTGCTCAAAACAGAGTGCATAATCTTTTGCCCAAAATCCACCACTCTTCTAAATTTCCCTTTTTCTGTTGAAGATGTCACCATTTTTCTAGTCTCCCAGCTTTAGTAACTTTGATGCTATTGCTGACTGCTTACTCTCCTTCATCCCACATATCCAATCAAGTACCAAATCTTCCTTCTCCAACATTTCTCACATCTGACCCTCTCTCTTTACTCATATTGCCACCATCTTGCTTCAAGCCTTTATCATACCTTCCCTAGGTTATTGCCATGGCCTTCTACTTCATTCTCCTGCCTCAAATCTGACCCAACTCCAATCCATCTTTCATTCAGCAGCTCAAGTAATTTTCCTTAAGGGTAGATCTAATGGTGTCACTCAATAAAATCTATGGGCTTCCTATTCTTTCTATTATGAAATATAAACTCCTCTTTTTAGTTTGGTACCAACATATCTTTCCAGCCTCATTATGCATTACCACCATTCCTTCATTGTACTGTCCAGCCAAAGTAGCTTCCTTTCCTTTCCTTATGTGCATCACTCTTTGCCCCATTTCTGTGCCTTTGCACTGACCATTCCCCATGCTGGGGGTGGGGGGGGGTGTCATCCCCCACCCATGGCACTTCAGCCTTATAAAATGCCTTTCTTTTTTCAAGATACAGTTCAAGCACCACCTGCTACGGGAAGACTTTCTGGATTCCTCTAAATGCCAAGGTTCTTTGTCCAACCTTGGATTCATGTTTCTTTTACTCTCTCTATATTTAGTATGTATATACTTATACATACACATATTATCTCCCCCATTAGAATTTAAGCTCTTTGAAAGTAGGGATTTTTTTCTTTGTATTTTCATCCCCTGCATCTAGCACAGTGTCTGCCACATACTAAGGGCTTAATAAATGCTTTTTGATTGATTGATTGTTTGGTATGAAAATGTATATGAAAATTACAAAAGCTAAGTCAAAAGGACAGGTCATTGTCTCCCTTCTGCCAGACCAAGTTCTTGTCTTTTTGTGTATGGATAGCCAGACTCAAGTCTCAAAGGCTTTGTGGTACCTTAAACTTACATCTTTATTAGGATTAAACTATATTATATTTATTGGGAGTGTACCTTTGGGCAAAGAAAGTGGTAATTTTTCTGAGTTCTTAAAAATAAATCCATGACTAGGACTAAAAAATCTGGGATGAAGTAAAACTCAGGGGTGCAAAGACAATGAATAATGACTGGATTAATGTAGTAGATAGAGCAGTGAAGTGAGCCAAAGACAGCTTCTAATAACAGAGCTCTGACTTAATACTTGTGGGATCTTAGATAATTCACTTAACCTCACTGAATCTCAGTCTCCTTATTCATAGATTTGGGGTAATAATACCACCCCCCACTCCTTATACACACACACACACACACACACACACACACATACGTACATACAAGTGTTTAGGGTTGTTATAAGAAACAAATGAGAAATGTATGTAAAAATGGCCTGAAAAAAACAATTGTACAAATGAATTGAGATCATGGATCTGTTTGAATATTTTGCATTAATTCACTTGTACAGGTATCATGGTAGATGGAGTAAAGGGCCTGCAACTAGAAAGAACTAAATTCAAATATGGCCTCACACACTTATTAGTTGTGTGACCCTGGGCAAGTCACTTACTACACCTACCTCAGTTTCCTCAGCTATGAAATGGGGACAATAATAGCACCTAACTCCCAGGATTATTGTAAAGATCAAATAATATAATAATTTGTTAAATGTTCAGCACAGTGCTTGGTACATAGTAGGTACTTAATAAATACTTGTTTCCTTCCTTCTTGTGACCATGTTGGATCCCCTCAATAGAATGTAAGCTCCTTGTTGGTATACACTTTTTCATTTTTCTCTGTTTCTTCCATGGCTAGTATCATACCTGACACTTGGTAGGTATTGTCAGGATCCCCATACCAAGATTACCCCTCTTTTTTTTCCTCCCCCCCCCCCTCTCTCTCTCTTTCTCTCTGTCTCTCTCTTTCTTTTCACTATTAGGAGACACCCTGTTTTCCAGAGTTTAAGGTCCAGTTTGTGCCCAGAGCTTGGCATAATAACAATCCTTCATGCTCACCCTTTGGATAAACACTCCTGTAACTAAATTACAGAACTGACAGTTGCTGAGCTTGGGCAAACACCAATAGGCCCAGACACGAAGCCCGGCTATGAATAGACTTTTTGTCACCAGACGGCCTTGCCTTACTTTTACTGTTATGCCTCACCACTCTAAACTCTTTGATTCTTTGTCTAACCACAAATATATAAATCAAGATTTAGCCCCACTGCCTTGGGTCTCTTACTAGAGGAGGCCCCGGCACATGTGTCTAATTTCTCCTCCCCAATGGAATAAAGAAAGCTTTTTGCTTATAACCTGTGTGAGCTCTTTGGTATTTTTGGAGTTAACAGTGGTTGTACAACCTCTGTGACTCTTTGTTCATTTGTTACCAGAGTTGACAGTACATAACAAGTGTTTATTGAATTAATTCATTTTCTAGTTTGTGTCACCAGGCTTGCTTTGTATAAATATGCAAAATCATGTTAGATAATGTTTCTCAAGGGCAGGCACCATATCTCACTTACGTTTGTGTCCTCTTCAGGTTTATTGGTAAGATCAATAATTCATGGTGGAACTGAATTGGAAATCAAGTGAATGCTGGGTCACAAATTAGGTGAAATAAACTTGAGTAAAAAGAAATCCATAATCTTGTGAGGGTATTTAAGTAATAAAAGAAGAAGCCTCTGACCTGATCTTCTTTTCTAGCAGAAAGGTCTACCTTCATCATCTTGTTGACCCCAATGTGTAAATAGATCAAGGAATGAGTGCATTCCCAAGTGAAGAGTAACATATGACCTTGTCCAAGGCATTTGACATCTCTAGAATCAAAGTGACTCATATATAAAAAGGAGAGAGGGGTGTAATAGTTTACTTCTAAGACCCATCTTAGCTCCAAAGCTATGATTCTAGAATCAGGAAAGGGAACAACTTTAGGGCACTGGGTTTCAGGGACAGCTCTCCCTGTGATGTGATGTGATGTGGTGTGAAGCCACCTTCCTATGCAGTGAATCATGAGGCTCCTTGTTGTTCCGTTCTCTCATCTGGAAAATGAGGGAGCTGGATGAGACGATCCAAAGTCCCTTTGAGATCTAAAGTTTTGTGATTCTACAATCTGTTATCTGATTCATAGCTTTGTCATCAGCTTCAGTAGTAAAGCAAAGACCTTGTCCAAATCATTGTACCTCTAGTAACTCTAATTGGTTTTCTACTTGTTCTAATTTTCTTGTTTTGAAGGCACTTCAATTTACTTTTGGTGTGTAAAACCCAAGAGTATTAATTCAATTCATGTCACCAAGTATTTATTAAAGGTCCTCTATGTGCTCAGAGTCCTAATGCAGCTCAATCCTCATACACATTTGCAGTCTGCCACCATCTATATTCTCCTCAGTTGATTGCCCCCCAACTGGTTTTAGAAAGCACACATGTGTGAAACTATTTCCTAGCCCAGTAGACCCATCTCATATAACATTTCACAAAAGCTGGGGGAAAACTGCAGCTGAAAACTTCTGGGGCCATTCCCCCCCTCCCCCGGCTATGAATTTTTCAGTATAATAAACACTCCTGGCAGTGACTGCAGTTGTGTATTATAATAATCCACCTTCTAATCAATCATTCTTTGATGAGTTTCATATGATATATTTAGCAGTAAAGAGCTGTCTCAGACCATGTTTCCTTCCTGAGGTACCTTCTGATTCACTTCTGAAATAGGCAAAAGACAAAGATCTCACCTCAATGTCTACTTAATTAGATTATAAATTCACTGAGCAGGGAAAACGTTTATATACTGGTTCCATGCAATGCATGCCATGTTCTTTCTCCTCATCACATACTAAAGGATAACCTGTTCAAGGTGAACTATTTCATAGATGCCGGCTTTTATTGTAGCCTGGCAAAGTCTATTTCTGCTGGCAACATGGAAAGGGGGTCATTGCAACTTTTGTCCAATGATTAAGAGAAAAATCGTATAGCTTCCTTCCAGAACATGTTTGAGATGGAATCAACAAAAGTTTGCATTGGACCAGAATCATGCCCCACTATAATCTGTGTATGACTTTAGGAATTCAAAAGGAGTCAAGAAGAGATACTAACTGCATCTACATCTAGGCTCAGCACTTCCTATTTACTTCCCTTTTAAAGGAAAAACGTTTTATATTGGAAAAAGCTAATCCCTGTCTACATTCTGTATTCTTTTAGCACCTGCAAGTCCCTTTGAAGTTGCATAGAAGATATGTTGAGTACCTGACAAATGAAGGTTCTGTGAGTTGCTTACAGTAATCCGTTTTCCAATGAGAGAAATTTGAGCAACATAGTTTAGGGTAGGAAAATGAGGTTCAATTCTTCTGCAACAGTCTCATCGAAGCCATCATCGACAACTAAATATGTCAAGTATCCATTGAATGAATGCCATTGTCACTTATTACATTGTTTATACCGTCATATGCATTTAGGGTGTCTGGAATTCCAAAAGTTAATATTCCTTTTAAAGTCCTATCTTTGCCCTATTTTCTGATTATTTAATAAATATTGGCTGAAGAAATAGATAAATGGCCCTCTGTAACATTACTCTTTATGCTTGGCACAACCTGGAAGTTGCCCCAGTAATTTTCTTGCTTAGACTTCCTGGTTTGTAGATATACATACATACATACACACTTACACATGAAAACACACATATGCTTTGGTTTCCAGAGTTTGATCAGTATGCTTTATTCAGTCCACAAACTCTCAGACCAAAAGAGTAACATATCCCAATGCAGAGGAGTTTGAGTTTCCAAGTATCTATCTGCAAACACCTGTAGTTATGCAAGTTTGCCTAACAAAATCTTACCAAACACAGGGAGAGCGTTAGAACAAAATAGAACCCTGTGATTAGATACAGCCACCTAATAGTGCAAGATCAATTCATGTTCATTAAGGAGAAGGCATCGATCAGCAAGAAAAGCCTCTTGTTCTTGTTCTGATTTATACACATACATACACACACACATACTCATGAAAAGAGTAGAATAAAGGAATTATACAAAAAATTACCAGATAAATGACTGAAGAGTGCTGGTCAGAGCAAATCATGCCTTAGCGACATTAGCTATTATTTATTGTACCAGAATAAGGGAGATTATAATCGTGCTATACCCTGCTCTTGTCAGACCACATCTAGAGCATGAAACTCATTCTTGGTGCTAATTTTAGGAAGGGCATTGAAAAACTAGAGGGTATCCAGAGAGGGGGTGATCAGGATGGTGAAAGGCCTTAAGATCATACTATATGATGATCCAAAGAAGAAACTGGGCATCTTTGTCCTGGAGAAGAGACCTTTTGGGTGGAAATAATTGTCTCCAAGTATTTGAAAAGATGGTATGTGGAAAAAAAGATTAGCTTCTTCTACATGATCCCAGAAAGTAGACCTAAATACAGTGGTCATTGCAAAGGAGCAGATTTTGGCATCCATGTGAGAAAAAGCTTCCTAACCATTGGGGCTTTCCAAAGGAGGAAAGGAAGAAATTCACTACCTTGAGAGATAGTGAATTCTCCAACACTGGATGCCTTTAAGCAGAGATGGAGGATTCCTCTTCAAGTGTAGGTTGGACTAAATGACCTTTAAGGTCACCTCAAATCCTGTGATTCTGTGAAACCCTTATTTTGATAGATAAGTAAACTGAGGCCAAGAGAAATAGAGTGACTTGTCCAAAGATATAGAGATAATTATGAGAGAAACTGGATGACTAGAATATACATCTCCTGCCTGTAAGCATGGTCATCTTTTGAAACAGCATGTTGAGTTGGAGAGAAAAGAACGGTAAGATAGGTGAAAAAAGAGTAAAATAAACACAGAAGGAAGGAGGGGGGCCAAGAAAGAAAGACCAGAAAGAACATGTTGTATATTTGACCTTGGACTTTTAAAATTTTTCATTATCACTAGGAAGGGCCCACCTTCTTCTTGCTTGAATTACTTGAATTCCTTCATGCCTATAGTTGGCAGTGGAAGGCCCAGGATGATTGTGCTGACTAGTTTTATTCTAGATGATCAAAAAGCATTTAAGTGTTTACTATGTGCCAAGCACTTTAAGAAGCAATGAGAAGAAAAAGGCAGAAACAATGTCTGCTCTCAGAGCTCACCTTCTAATAAGGGACTATTATTTTTGACCTGTTTAGTAATTTGCTGTCCTGGGGGATCATCATGCTATCCAGTACTCAGACATAAACTCTGCAGATTATACGCGTCCACGAACTTCCTCCTGTCCAGTGACAAGTTGGAAGGGAGGTAGTGAGGCTGACACCTTTGAGGTTATTTATTTCTTCTCTGCTGCCACCTACACTTGTCAGTTGGCCAATCATTTCACATTCCCTTCTTCAAGACCTTTCTTCTAATCTGCTTTACAGCAGCTGAAGATGAATGGAATTGATATGATACAATAAAACACCTTTTTCTCTATATTATGCTTTTATCCCCTTCTTGTCCCTAAATGATTCACACATAAGTGAGCCTTTTATTTTGTGTCTGTTAATTTCTCTCCCTCATATTTAGTGAGTTTAAATTCCATGTGAGTAGGAACTAGGTCCTAAAAACTACTCAGCAGTATAGAAATTCCATCATTTGCAAAACAATAATAACTAATATTTAGAGAGGGTGTCCCAAAAATCTTAGTGCAGTTTTAAGAAGGATACCTTGTACAGGCTTTAAATTTTGTCAAGTCCTTTATTTATGATATATTATTTAGGCTTCGCAAAGATGCAATGAGGATAAAATTTTTTAAAAAGATGCTATGAGGAAAGAATTACAATTATTAATCATCTTCATTGTAAAAATGAGGAAACCAAGGATCAGAGATTAGATGACTTGTTCAAGATCACATTGCTAGTAAATGTCAGAGACAGGACTTGAACCCAGATCTCACCAACTGTATTATGCTAGGTTATCTAAATTTGGGCTAGATGATCCCATATATCCCTTGCAGAACTAGATCCTATGAGTCTATATATCCTTCTGTATCTCCTGTGTATCCCAAGTATCACTTTCCATACATTAGAAATATGCTGATTATCCTGCCTATGGTGTTGCAAGCTTGCATGAAGTTTTTCTGATGGGGAGAAGTGAGTTAGTGCTCTTTCTAACTGGTTGGAACCCTCCAAATGTTAAATTTAGGAGTGAACTGTCATTTGGAGTTAACTGTCATCACTGGAAAGAGATGGCTGCTTAATGGCAGAAACAGAACTTTGTGAACTATTTTTCATTTGGCCAGGTATTATGCCAAAGGAGTAGTTTTTTACATATATTGAATATATTCCGTACAAAAACAAATGTGACGGCATCCCTGTCCTCGAGGAGCTTACATCCTACTGGTTCTTTCAGGTTCTGTAACTTGATAATTCTGTAATCTTTGTAAGTCTGTTTTTTTTAACCTTCTTTCCTTTAAATGACAGTATAGACGAATTTAAAAGTATTAACTCCCATGCAAACACACACATGTAGTTTTTGTGGGTATTAAGTACATGAACTAGTTGATAGCCATACCAAATCCCCAGCCCCATAGCATACTACTTGATTAATTAAAAATTCTAATCCTGTTTTATAAAACAATCAAGGGGTGTTTTTAGATACCTCCTAATAAATTAAAAGATTTTTAATCTTTCTCATCAATATTTCTCATTAATCAATTAGCTCTGAGTCTCCATCTAACTTTAAAGAATAACTGGTGAAATTTCTTCTTTCATATGCTTATTTTCTGCTCTATCTATTTATCAAACTTCCTAGGCTTAAATAAACATCAGCGTTATTGGCTAAACATTTTATTAACAGTGTAACAAACAATATACAAAGACTTAAATATTTAAATAATATTTTACAGTGTGAAAAATCATAGCCAGGGTCACCTCCGTCAATTGCAGCTGCTAACTTCTCCTCCACTCTGGAAATATAGTCCTACCAATTTAGCTCTCCTAGAATGGCAGTCAGTTTCTCAAGAATTATTTTCAGAATACCTTCTGTATAATGATACTAAGGCTTAAGACTTCATTCATACTTTACCGATGTAAGATTTATAAAATCTTTTCCTCACAGGCAGGTAGTAAAAATATTTTCATTCACATTTCACAGAGGAAAACACAGACTCAGAGATGGTACATGACTTGTCCTCTGTCAAATGGCTAGTAAATGCCAAAACCAGGATTTCAACTGGTCTCCCCTAATTCCAAGTCCAGCATTCTGACCATTAAAACATCCATATTTGGGTAAGTTATGATTAAGAAGGATGGAAGTGAAATTGTGGCACCTTTAGAATAAGTCCATAAAGTTTTAAGGCTTTCTGAAAGCTTGTCAGATATACAAAATCACAGTGCATTTTTGTTTGTTGCACATTAGTGCATTGTAGCAACCACTTCTGAGTTCACTAAACTCCTGAGAGCTCTCTGTTATTGATCTCAAGCCCACATCCTAGTTGTCCATCTCTTTCTCCTTCTCCAGCAGGGAATATGTAGTGGGAGAGGGTAAATTACTTTGTCATACATATAACTCCATGGTGATTTCTATGTAATGACTCTGCTCTTAATTAGAACCAAAATTACATAATAACGTATTAGCTCTAATCGACAGAGCTAAGAACTCCTGTTACATTGTATATACTGATACAGTCAATGGTCAACTTACAAATCCCTGACTAAGTGATGTTTGTGACGTGCAAACAACTGAGGATTCATTTCCTCACTAAATCCCTCTTTTCGGCTGCTGGAAATACCCAGAATCTCCATCCTTTCCCCAGCACTTTTAGTAATATCCTAGAATTTTTTTCCTTCTCATTTTCTTCCCTAGTGCTCTTGAAATTTTTTGAATCCTACTACTACCACTTCTGTGGTCCATTTTAGGAGGTAGAGAGTGGGCTGAATTAGATGATTACATCTTAGATCAGAACTTGCTGTTTTCTCAGAAATTATGCTGCAAATGATGGACAAGTTCCACAATTATATAAGTAAGCATACTAAGTCCACTAAATCATGGGTTATATAGCTTTTGTAGGCTGATGGAGGTATATAAACACCATTTATAACATGGTTTCCATAGCAAATTGCTTTTGATTATTCCAATAGCTAACTTACAAAAAACTTTTGGAAAATTTAATCATAAGTTCCCTGAAGAGTCTTAGCATTATTATTATTACTAATGATAATAACAGCTCACATGTACATAGGGCATCAAAGTTTACAAAACATTTTTTGAATCTGTGAGGTGGGCAATGAAAATATTATTTCCTTTTTCTGTTTAGGAAGTTGTGACTCAGAGAAAGGAAGCGATTTGTCAGTGATCACCCAGCTGCTAAATGCCAAGACTTGAATTGCATCTTCTGATCCCAATTCCAATGGTCTTCCCAATACTTGTCTATAATTAAAAACTCAATGGATTCCGATATTTTTATTTGATGTTTTGCGAGATCCATTTAGAGAGACAGTATTATGGAAAGAGTCCTGGACCTTGAGTTAGGAGACCTAGGCTTGGCTATCAGCTCTAGCTGTCTAGCTGTGTGACCTTGGGTAAGTAGCCATTCACTTATTGTTATTAAGCCTCAGGTTTTTTTACTTTTGCTGTTTTCCTTACGTGATTCCTTTGAGTTTAAGCACTTTGTAAACCATGAAGCTCCAGTGAGCTACTATTAAAATCCAGCTAAGTTTTACTTTGATTCTCTAGATGTAAATATCCTAGTTCACTAGGAAAAACAAAATTATCCAACGCTACATTATTCAGTCTACATGAATTGGGTGCTTATCTTCAGAATAATGAATCCATGACTGCGTGCTCTATAATGCCCACGTAATAGGTATGTAAGCACATTTATCCTGCTCTAAAAGTGTGTATTCTGCTTGGGGTTATATAAAATAGTCCTAGCTTGAAATGTTTTTGGATGCTCAAACAATGCCGCTGAGATTAAAGGGCATTTACAGTCCTAAGATACTATTGAACTGATGGTATTTCATCAGTAAAGGCACAGAACAGAATAGATGGAGGAAAATTCATTTCTTACAAGACTGTGGTCTAATAGCAAGCAACAAGAGCTCAGTCAGTCACCTCAGGCACTGACCTACATGGGAACACATTTGAAATCATTTGTCTCTTGGGTGGTTATTAAAAGAAGTCCGACTCGGATGATTGGTGTAATTGCACCAAACAACTGTGGCTGACTCTCTCAGGGACACAGGATTCATTGCAGCCTCATGATTCTCATGCATCAAGGGGAAAATGAAATATGAAGGAGATGATGGGTGCTTTTTCCCCCCTAGTAGGTGCCCAAATTACTTTTATAGCACTTGGCTCCATTAGTTAATGTCTCAAATGCTGTGAGCAATGGACTGGCACAGAGAGGGCCCATGTTTCTACGCCTGCGCTCAAACCATTAGATATCCCAGCCTCTTGCCCTACAAAACCTGATTACTGTAAAATTGGTTGCTTTAAACTCGCAGACCTGATAGAACAGACTTGTGAACTTATCATATTAATAAGCCATGAATCGACGCCAATCATCTCTACCCATTAAGCATGTTGTCCTTTAATTGTCCTTTAAACGTCCTTTTATGATGTTGTCCATTAACTAGATATTGTCATAACCTTTTTGCATGTGAAATGTACACAGGCCTAGATCTTTGAATATTTACTTCCTGTCCTTTCTTCTCATAGTTCTACAAAACCTTTTCTTGACCTGTTAGTCCCTCAAACTATTGTGTTATTTCAGTTGTAATGGAAAAGGAGGGACAGAGGCAAGGGACAGTGTGGTAGGAAAATCAGTAGGATATAGTGATTAATTGCATGTGTGAATGAAGAAGAGGGAAAACTCAAAAATTAGTCTAAGGTTTTAAACTTTGGGAGAAAAATGGCTCCATTAACAATGGGAAAGACAGGAAGAAGAAGAGGTTGAGGGTGGGGGGGATGTGATGAGTTTGGTTTTAGACATACTGAACACAGGGGTAGAGAGGAATGGGGATCTCATCAACTTCCTACTTACCTGAGCTGATGAGGAAAAGATTAAAGTAAAGCAAGGTAATAGGAGAGCAATAAAGTAATTAAGAGACTGGGCTGTGACTAGATTGGATGATGAGGAAGTTTAAGAGGGAGGATAGAATCAGGAAGGCAATCGCCTTAGAAAAAATGAAAGTAGAAGACAGAATGATGTAGGAACCACTTCTGCCATTCTAGAAAACAACTTAGAATTGAACAAGAAAAGAATTTCCTTGCTATAGTGAGGGCCCAGTTGAGATGATGTACTATAAATTTGTACTCGACCCAATCATCATGCTTTTGTGGTTTTCTCCATTTGTATTCAGTAGCGCTTGAGTAGGAGGAAAGGCAGTGGATGTTGGGAGCCATCCAAGGCTGAGGCTGGGCAGGCAATCTCTTCAATAGTCCAGGGACTCTAGAGAGCAGGACAGTATAGAGTTGAACTAGGTCACCAAGGGGTCCTCTATGTTGTATCTGCTGCTCTGCCTGGTTTCAACTTCACTTGCCCCAGCCAGGATAAGCTCATCGCTTCTAAACTTATCTCCAGACTGCTAATTCAAGGCTTTGATTGTTACCATCTCCCTCAGCCTTTTCTCTCCCTGGACTGGAGAACTGGAGGATGGAGCACCAAGCTCCTCTCAATGCCTTCCTTTATAGAGGGCAGAAATTGGGCTCTGAGCTCACTCCACTTTGAATCAACTGCTCTACCTGGTTTCAGCTCCATATCCAAGCACCTGGTAGTCCCCCTCTTTCTGAGTGTTGTCTGTCTCCATTAGATTGTAAACTCCTTGAGAAGTAGGAAGTCTTTCTTTTTATTAATTGTATCCAGTAGGTACTTAATAAATGTTTATTGGATTAGATTGGATTGGGTCAGGTTAGATGAGGGAGGAGAAGTTAACCCTTGAACTAGTGATGGCCTGAGAAAGAACTGAGGGGTAGAGTGATTGGAGGTCACAGTGAGGACAAAGAACAGATTTTGTGGTTGTAAGGCAAAGAGAGAGGTGGAATGATAGACTGTGGTTGGATAAGGGAATTTCATTGTTTATAAATATGGAAGTGATACATTTGTGAGGGAAGGGTGTGACCATTTCTCTATGCTAGCATCATTGTGTGATGCAGTGCAGGAGTACGTCATGTAAAATGAGTAAGCTGGGGAACTAGTGTGTAGGATAATTGAGGGAGTGTTAAGTCCCCCAGTATGAGAGAAGGAGTTGGGGAGAAAAGAGTGAGACAGACACTGAATTTGCTGAGGAAAGAAGTAAAGGATTGCAAAAGTTGGTAGACAACAGCTACCAGAATCTTGTTTGGGTGATAAATATTGATTGAATAAACTTCAAAGGAAGAGAGGTTACTGAGTGATGATGGAAACTCACATTTAAACACTTGAAGATTTGAAAAACAGTTTCTTCACTCACCTTGCGAGGTACTGAAAGTATTATAGTCCTAAATTTTTACAGATGAAGATACTGAGGTTCTGAGAGGTGATGAGGAGGATAAAGCACTGGATTTTGAGTCAGGAACTCAAATTTCATTTCAGATTATTAAACTGTATCACTTTAGGCAAATCATTTAAACTCTCTTAGCTTATTCTTAGCAGTATTCTTATCTATAAAATGAGGGGTTGGAGTTGATGACCTTTGAGGTCCTTTTTGAGCTTTAAATCCATGAGTCCATGAACTCATAAGTATCTGAGGTAGGATTTGAACCTGGTCCCTTGATTCCAAGGTCAACACTTATATACTTATGACTTCCTGATTTTCTGACATGAAATGAAAGACTCTTCTGAATAGAAAATGATACAGAGAGGGCTCTTCTAGGAATTAGTGCTAGCATCATATTTTTAATAAGTGATCTAGATGAAGAATAGAACTGTGAATTCTTTTTTTCCCTTTCAAACAGTGAATTCTTCACACTGGCAAATGATATTTTTAAATCTTCTAGGTAATGGAATATTCAGTAAATAAATTTTAAGCAAGTCTCTTAAGGCTAGATATGTGGGCAGAATCAATGTCAGATGAGTGCTATATTTATGAAAAATGTTTATTTTGTTGACAAACTCGATCAGGTAGCTCTGAGAAAAATTATAATAACTACGGTAGGGTTGTTGTGAAGAAAGTATTTTGTAAATTTTAAGGTCCTATTAAAAAACTTTATTATCATCATTATTATTAGTATTAATCCTGAAAAGTAATTTGGGATACTCTTTTGAGGGTTGCAACTTAATGCATTACTGAATTCAAGACCCACAAGGTACTAAGCAGAGAGTAATTTGTTTGGTAGACTAGTAATATAAATTGAACAAAATTAAGTGAATGTGCAATGAATATCGTGTAAAGACACAGTACACACAGAAAGATGACTGGAAATAGAGGAGGTGTTGGAATGTGTTTACTTTTTCCACCAACTCTGGTATAATGACACCATAAATGGAGAATGGACATGAAGAGTGGCCTGGATTCACTATAGCTACATCCATACAACAGTGACCAATAATGAGGTGCTGAGGAAGATCAGGCCAAGAATTTTCAGCTCCATAGTGTTGCCCACAATGATCTATGCTTGTAATGCTGACCTGTAAGAAAAGAGGAAGAGCAAAATCTTGTGGTCAGCCTGGGTTGTTACTTTTGAAATAATGTTGTGTCAAATCATCCTATGTGGTTATACAGCATGCACAGAGCTTTGCAAAAAGTCTTGGGTTGTGGATGGACTGGAGGCAGTTGACTGTATGAAGAGATGCTGGGGGGGGATTCATATATTAAAGATGACATAAAATAAAAAGATTGTCTAACTTATAGATTACAAATAGCTGATGGGGAGAGCATGAATTTGGTGGAATGAGCCAATGTCATAGTTGTTTGTATGGAAATTGAAAATGGTGATCATGGGACCATCAGATTTGGTATTCAGAAGAGTTATTCTTAAAGGACGTAGATAAAGATATCTAAATGAATTCATAAATTTAAGAAAAACATTTCAAACTATGCTTATATGACCAATGCAAGCTAACAGCTTTTTCCCCCCTTCAACATGATGTAATAGAAAACATTAGACTTGGAAACAGAAGACCTGGATATGAATTCTGCCTCAGATATTAACTAACTATGTGATGCTGGGAAAATCACTTCATCGGGAAGAACCTCATCTTCTTTGGTTATAAAATAGGGATAAGAATATTTGCACTAGCTACTTTACAGGGTTGTTTTGAGAACGTGCTTGGAAAGCTGCTAAGAGAATTATTATTACTATTGCTATTATTTTATCTGGAACATAATTTAAGAAACTTTATTTAGCCTCAAGTCTCTAGAGACTATAACTCCATGTATTGAACACCAACAAAATGCCGAGTTTCATCACAAAGGATATTTGAAAAAACAAAAAGCAGAAATTTTTCCATCTACATACAGAAAACCCCCAACAAAACCATAGTGTTTCCTACACCTGGAAAACTTTTGGATTCCAATATCTACAAGGAATAGCTCAAGAGTAGGAGAATTTAAAGGATTTGAACAATGGGGTTATTGCTCTATAAGATTAGACTATAATTTAGAACTTTTAGATTAGAAAGTATATGTGATTAAAGATTATAATTTTATTGAAGATATACAAAGAGTAAACATTGCCTTTATCATAACATTTTGGAAGGCCAGAGCAAATCAAGTCAACAAGCATTTATTAAGTGCTTACAGTGTGCCAGACATTGTGCTAAGTGCTGGAATTATAAATTTAATAATAATTTTAAAAAATAAGAAAGTCAATCTCTGCCCTCAAGGACCTTACTCTCTACTGGGGAAGATAGCATAAAAAACGGGGAGCCAAAAATGGGGAGAAGGGAAAAACAATGAAAAGGGAAAGTGTTAAGAAAATAAAAGTATAACATGAATGATAGAGGTGGTTAAGACTCACAAATGCTCACTGGAGAAAGAGGACTATTTCCTATGAGAACATGTGCCCAGAGAATAGGAGACTGAAAAAAGAAACTTTGAAGAAGAAGGTCACAGATTTTTTTAACCCCATGAAATAATGGAAGAATTCAATAATAAGCAGTGGAAATAACAGGTGTTTTGTGGCTGTTTTATACCCAGAAAATACTACCTGGAGTAGAGCAAGTAGATAACACATCCCAGATGTGAAAAAGCTGGTAGACAGCAACTATAACCCAAATGAGATGAGTAATGCATGAAATAAACCAAGCCAAGAGGAAGCAAGCAATCAGCTAAATACAGAATCAGCAACTAGCTGAGGTGAAGCTAACTTGGGACCTATCCAGGTCCCACTCCTCTTCCACTCCTTCTCCATTCCCTTTCCTATCGTGGTCTTGAGTTTCAAGGACTTGAGATCCAAATTGATCTTGGAAGAAGATGAATAAGATTCTAATCTCCAAGTATATGGGAAGTGATTGGTTTCTCTGCCTCTCCTGACTTTGCCATCATGACTCAGTTATCTTCTTACCCTGGAGCTTCCCTTAATGCCTTGGACCCTCTTACCCTGGAACATCCCTCTGGGATGTCAGTCCCCTTCTACCATTGGTGAATTCCTTCTGCGACCTCCATTTTGGGCTCTGTCATGTTTGACTCTCTAAACATAACCACTATGTCTCCACATAAGTACCTTCACTTACCCTCACCTTCCCAACCCCATTCCTGTTTTTCCGATACCTTTTATGTGTTCTTCTCCTATTCGAATTTAAGTTCCTTGAATACAACTGTTGTCTCTATTTTTGCTTCTATTTGAATCCCCAGCATATAGCACAGTCCCTAACAGATAGTAAGTGTTTTTGCCTGCCTTGTTGGATTTCGACACTAATTAAGGGATAACATAGAATGAACCTATGAGATCTTTAATTTAATTTAGGGAACTTAAAAAATAATTTAGGGAACTCCCAGGTGAGGAAACTTTGTCTACCAATGCAGGTTGGCATGTTCTCTGCACTTTATAGTGTTGAAGAGTCACCCAGAGCACTGAGAGATTGCCATGATCATATAGCCAACAGCTTATCAGAAAGGCAGGATTTGAATCCAGGTCTTTTGGCTCTGAGATCCATTCTTTATCAACTCACTCTTCCATGCTGCCTCATCCCATTTTTCTTTATTTTTTTTTTGGATGTTTATTCCTTGTCTATATCTGTTACTAGGAACAGCACCTAAATACCTGAACCTACATCAGCTTCAGAAGTTCACAATTTTTGTTTTTGTTTTTGGGTTTTTTTTGACTAGGCAATGGGGTTAAGTGACTTGCCTAGGGTCACACAGCTAGTAAGTGTTACGTGTCTGAGGCCAGATTTGAACTCAGGTCCTCCTGACTCCAGGGCCAGTGCTCTATCCCCTGCCCCAGAAGTTCACAATTTTTGAACCAGGTGGTGGCAAATTTGATCCAGAGGTAAGATACCATTAATAGTATCCATAATTTGAATATGAATATGACAGGGTTCAGAGATAGTTGGAGTATGCGGTACAAATTGACGTACTTTGTAATGCTCATGGGTTTCATTACACATAGGGGTTAAAGAACTAAGATCTTGGCAACTGTCCCAACACTTCCTGGCAAATGGAGGGAGAAGAAATGGAAGCAGTGTTACATTTGATATTCTTGCGCTCAAAGATCATTGTAGATGGCAACTGCAGCATGAAATTGAAAGATGCTTGCTCCTTGGAAGGAAAGTTTTGGCAAGTCTGGACAGCATACTAAAAAGCTGAGACGTCACCTCACTCTCAAAGGTCTACATAGTCAAAGCTATTTTTTTTTTTTTTTTGCAAGAGCATTTTGAGAGTTGGATTGTAAGGAAAGTTGAGCACCACAGAATCGATGCTTTCAAACTGTGGACAGGACAGGACTTTTGAGAGTCCCCTGGACAGCAAAGAGAGCAAATTAAACAATTCATACTATTCTTTGGAAGGTCAAATATTGATGCTGAAGCTTAAATACTTAGGCCACATAATGAGAAGATAGGACTCATTGGAAAAGACCCTGATAATGGTAAAGATTGAAGGCAAAAGGAAAAAGGGACAGCAGAAGATGAGACAGACAGACAGATAGTATCATGAAAACAATGAACATGAATTTGGATAGACTTTGAGAGATAATGGAGGATACAAGTACTGGTGTGCTATGGTCCACGGAGTCACAAAGAATCAGACGTGACTGAACAACTGAATGACTGAACAACAACAATGTGGTATTTGTTTTGCTTAACTATCTATATTCATTATAAGGGTTTTGTTTTCCTTTTCTGTTGGTGGTGGGTAGGGTGAGAGGGAAGAAAAATGGAAGCTAGGGAATTGAAAAAATAATTTAAAAAAGCTAATAACATGAAAAAACTTGTCCTGGTATCAAATAGAATTATGGGCTTATTATTATGGGTCTGTTACAATACGGCAATTAACCAGTATCAATAAATAAATATTAAGTGATTGATATGTGCCAGGCAGTGTGCAATTATGTTATTATATCTTCTGATTTTTTTTAAAACAACCTAATAAATATTTGGTCATCTTTGTGTTTAGAAGAAAGTTGTGTTGGCTTTCTTCTTGCCTACATATAAATTGCAGAAGCTTTCTAACTGGTAGAAGCTTTGACTGGACTTTATCATCACGTCTTCTAACAAAGTAGAAAGTTTCTCTCTTTGGCCCTTTTTTTGCTATAAAAATGTGAATTTTTACTAGTGTTATATTAAGCAGATATATAATATAATATAATCATATTAATATTTTCTAAAAACTCTCTTCTCAAAAAAACCGGTTAAGTCACTATTTGCCAAACATACCATATGATTTCCTACATTTGTGCCTTTGCTCACATTATCACCCCTTCTTGGAATGCCTTCTGCTTTGTTTTTTTAATTCAATTTTATTTTACTTTCAGTTCCAAATTGTCTCCCTTCCTCTCCCTCTCCCTCTCCTCCACCCATTGAGAAAATAAGAAGAACAAAGCTCATTACAAACATGTATAATCCCGCAAAACAAATTACCATATTAATCACGTCAAAAAAAAAAGGAAAGGAAGAAGAAAAAGGAACCATGCTTTGATCTGCACTCTGAGTCCATCACATCTCTCTGGGGGTGAATATCATGTTTTATCATGAGTCCTTTAGAAGTGTGATTAGTCACTGCTTGACATTTCTTCTGTTGTCTTTCTAAAGAATAGTAAGTCAGATATAATGATAAACAATAATGGATGGGACTAATCACCCAATAAGGCATAACATGAGAATTGGTGCTAAGGCAGGTGTATTTAAAATCTTAATTTATTATCTGAAATTTTGATCGGGACAAGAGCTAAAGAACACGAAGAGGTATTGTGGCATAGGTCTGGGAGACAGTTCCAGCCCTACATCTTCTGCTAGGGTCATTAGAACTGCAAGAACCAGGCAAGCTGAAAAATAGATGGTTTTCAGAAATACTTTAGCAAAAAAAAAAAAGTGCTATAGACATTTCATGGACTCTGTTGCATCTTCTGTGATTCCTTCATCCTACCATCCAACAAAATAGAATATTTTGTTTCCATTCCTGATTCCAGGCCACCTTGTGTGTGCTTTGGGGTCTTGTGTGATTCATAGATAGAACACATGATAGAACATGATAGAACCCCCTTATTGGCTGTTGTTGTTATTCGTCCTTCAAGTTGATGACTTAGTGGATTTATTAAAAAACAGTGGCTTTCCCCTTCCCCCTCTCTTCCTTTGGAGTTTCAAATCCTGCAAGGCTGCCTTGGGCTGATTCCGGAGAGGGAGCAGCTGTGAGCCAAGGTGAAACGTAAAATGTCCAATTAACAGTCCTGCAAACCGCTTTACATTCAATGAGGTTTAAGTATCAGCCTCCTGGCAGATTGTAACAGTAGTTAATTGGGTGCCTCGATGCTGTTTTGAGTTTGTTTTGGTCAAACGCACTCTCATGAGTCTTTCATATTTAGCATATTCACATTGTTAATGGAGTAAGTGCCTTTTTTCACTCCCCATTTTGGGGGAAGCCTTAGATGTATTGTAAGTAAAATCATCCTTTACCTTAACCTTAGCAAGTCAAAGAACATGAGCATAGGGAATCAAGCCCCCTCTCAAGAGAGGCCAGCCTCCACAGGACTGAACCCAGTCCAAACTATATGCCTGGATACAAAATAGGGAATGGCACAGGGCCCCAGGCTCTGAGGACCTTCCTGCAGTCTCTCAAGATTGGCAAATTAGGTGTTTCTACTGTTATTCAGAATATGGACTGAATCCCAGCAAGAGATTCTGGTTTGGCATTGGTAATGCCATGACTCTTGTCCTTTCTTCTACTTGTCGTTCACATTTCACTCTTCATCACCCTATGGACAAATTTCCCAGTAAGACTATGACATAGATTTGACAGACGTTCCAGAAAGGCTGAACTAGTAACTACTTGTGTGCTCTAAAGAAGGCACTTAGCCCCTCTCTGTTTGTTTTCTCATCCGTAAAAAGAAGCAGTAAGACAAGGTGCTTTCAGCTCTAAGATTCCTTGATATAATTTTTTTTTTGGGGAGGGGGGCTAGGCAATGGGGTTAAATGACTTGCCCAAGGTCACATAGCTAGTACTATGTGTCTGAAGTAGGATTTGAACTCAGGTCCTCCTGACTCCAGGGCCAGTGCTCTAGCCACTGTGCCACCTAGCTGCCCCCGATACAATTTTTTAAAAAAATCTATATAACTCCAGATAAAGAGACGATGTAAAAGTGAGAATTCTTGCAAGTCAGCAAAGACATAATTTACTGAAAATTATTTTTGCTATTATCAACATGTTCAATGTCATTATTGCCAAATAAAATCAATATGACTGCTATAGTTGTTATTCTCTCATCTCTCCCACTAATATGTTTAAGTTAGCATTACAGGGCACTAGGCCAAACTTCTTTTGAATTTTCTAAAATGGAAATAAGGATATTTAAATTTTATTCTTAAGAAACTTAGAATGAATATCTGGCTCATAGGATTCTGAGATACTAAAAAATAATTAGGCTACCTGTAGCATCCCAAAGAACCAAAAAAAAAATAATAAATGTGATAATTTTAAAAGAGAATAGGAAAAAACATTAGAGAAATTATCACCCTTTTGTTTCATTATATATAACCATTCTTCTGTATACATAATTAACTGGGCTTTTTTATGTATTTTAATGTAGTTCATATCTGCTTTTCAATTTATATATTTTAGAAATATTAGTTTTTATACATTTTCCCCTACCTACTAGATTCTAGGTTCCTTGTTGAGAGTATGGCTACCCAAATAAAAAGACAGAAGCATTTATTAAGCACCTACTGGTAACAGAGAACAGGGCAAGATGCTAGGAATGAAAAAAAGTTTAGATAATAACATGTTTCTTATTCTCAGGGAGCTTACTATCTAGTATGGGTTAACACCAACACAGATAACTAGAATAGTTACATCTATACCTTTTTCTACAATCTGTAATCTAATCTGTCTCCCAATCTCTAGTCTCCAATTTACAACTGCCTTTTAAACATTTCAACTGGACATCCCACGGACATCTTAAACTCCACATTTACTGAAAATTATTTTTGCTATATCAACATGTTCAATGTCATTATTGCCAAATAAAATCAATATGACTGCTACAGTTGTTACTCTCTCATCTCTCCCACTAAAATGTTTAAGTCAGCATTATCAAAATTGATCTATCTTTTTTTTTACTTTCATATTAAACATTTTCACATTAGTCATGTTGTAAAGAAGAATTAGAACCAATGGGATGAACCACGAGAAAGAAGAAGTAAAACAAACAATCAAACAAAAAAAACAAGAACACAAAAAAGAACACAAAAGTATGCTTCCATCTGCACTCACACTCCATAGTTCTTTCTCTGGATGTGGATAGCATTTTCCATCATGAGTCTTTTGGAGTTGTCTTAGATTCTTGCATTGTTGAGAAGAGCCAAGTCTATGAAACTTAGTCATTGCACAATGTGGCTGTTATTGTGTACAATGTTCTGGTTCTGCTCACTTCACTCAGCATCGGTTCATGTAAGTTTTTCCAGGTTTTTCTGAAGTCTGGTTGATCATCATTTCTTATAGCAAAATAGTATTTCATTACATTCATATACCATAACTTGTTCAGTCATTCCCCAATTGATGGGCATCCCCTCAATTTCTAATTCTTTGCCACCACAGAAAGATCTGCTATTAATATTTTTGTATATGTGAGTCCTTTTCCCATTTTTATGATCTCTTTGAGATACAGACCTAGAAGTGGTATTGCTGGGTCAAAGGGTATGCACAGTTTTATAGCCCTTTGGGCATAGTTCCAAATTAATCTCCAGAGTGGTTGAATCATTTCACAACTCCATCAACAATATATCATTGTTCCAGTTTCCCCACATCTTCTCCAACATTTGTCATTTTCCTGTTTGTCACATTAGTTAATCTGATGTGGTACTTCAGAGTTGTTTTGATTTGCATTTCTCTAATCAATAGTGATTTAGAGCATTTTTTCATATGACTATAGATAACTTTACTTTCTTCATCTGAAAACTGCCTCCTGAACTCACTATCTTTAATCCAAAACTTTCCCCTCTTCTTAGCTTTGCTAGTGCTGACAAAGGCACCCTCATCCTCTCAGTCATCTAGGCTTACAACCTAGGTGTCATCCACAATTCCTCATTCTCTCTCACCTCTCATGTCCAATCGATAGCCAAATTCTGTCATTTCATGCTTTGTAACATACCATGTGTACCTCTCCTCCCCTTTGACAATGCCACCACCCTGCTGTAAACTTTTATTACCTCCTACCTGGACTAATCCAATAGCTTGCTAGTTGGCCTCTTTGCTTCACGTCTCTCCTCATTCCAGTCAAACCTTCACACAGCTGTCAAATTAATGTTCCTCTAATGTGTCTATCCACATCAGCCTCGATCAATAAATTCCAGGGTCTCCTATTAATTCAAAGCACTAGTTTTTAAAGCCCTCCATAACACGGCCCATCCCTACCTTTCTAGTCTTCTTACACCTTTCTCTCTTCCATATATTTTACATCTAAGGGCATGACCTCCCTGATATTCCTCACACAAGTTACTCCACCTCCCAATTCCCTGCATTTTCACTGGATATCCCTCGTGCCTGGGATATTCTCCCTGCTTGTCTCCATCTCCCACTTCCCTGATTTCCTTCAGGTCTCAACTAAAATCTCTTCTGTGAGAAGTTCTCAATCCCCCTTTATGTAAGTTCTTTCTCTCTAAGCTTTATCTCCAATTTATTCTGATATGTCTTGTTTGCATATGGTGGTGTACATGTTGTCTCCTCCATTAGACAGTGAGTGACTTGAGAACAGGGACTGTTTGGGAATTTTTTGCCCTTATTTATATCCCCAGTGCTTAGCAAAGACCCTAGTACATAGTAGGTGCTTAATAAATGCTAATTGACAGGCTGACTATAGAATGTTAAGTAATAAGTGCATTAGAGATTTCCAAAATTAAGTATTCTGTGAGACTTTAAGAGGGATGTGATTATTATCAGTTAGATCAAAGAAAATTTCTTTTAGGGGAAAGCATTTGATTTGGGCTTGGAAGGAAGGAAGGAAAAAAGAAATGAGAGAGGAAAGGAGGGAGCAAGGAAAAAGGAAGGAAGGAGTGAAGAAGGAAGGGAAAGAAGGAAAGAAAAAGAAAAGGAAGGAAGTGAGAGAGGGAAAGAAGAAAGGAAACAAGCATTTTTTTTGAGGCAATTGGAGTTAAGTGACTTGCCCAGGGTCACACAGCTAGTAAGTGTGAGGCCAGATTTGAACTCAGGTCCTCCTGACTCTAGGCCCAGTGCTCTCTCCATTGTGCCACCCAACTGCCCCTGAAACAAACATTTATTAAGCACCTACTATGTGCCAGGCACTGTGCTAAGTGCTTTATAAATAGTATCTCATTTGATTGTCACAAGCACCATGGGAGCTCAGTATTATTATGATTCCCATTTTATAGTTGAGGAAACTTAGGCAAACAGAGATTAAGTGACTTGTGCAGGTTCATATAGCTAGTAAGTGTCTTGAGGTTGAATTTGAACTTGGGTCTTTCTGACTCCAGGCTCAGTGTTCTAAAGGAGGAGAAGGAGGAAAAGCATGACAATATAGTATATGATTGAAGGGCAGAGAGTAGTACAGTCTAGCTAGAACATAGATTTCATGTAGGGGCATATATAGGAGATAAAGCAAGAAATGTAGGGTGGTTCCATATCACATTGTTGAGGACCTTGAGTGCTAAGCGAAGGATTCTGAATATTATTTAGTAGGAGTAATAAACCACAAAAGATTTTTTTTTCTATCGGCCGACTAACATAATCAAATGTATGCATAGGAAAGATCATTCTGATGGAAGTACAAAGAGTGAATTAGAAAGAATTGGGGAAAGAAGCCAGAAGTCATTGTAACAGTCCAGGAAATAAGAAACAAGGACCAAGGGTGCCTGGGGGTGGAGATGAGGATGTCAAGGTGTGCTGGAGATAATAGATGTTTCAGAAGTAAAATGGACATGCTTTGAGAACTAACATCAGAGGTAGAGGAGAGGGGAGTATACAAAATAACCTCAATGTTGTAAACATGGAAGACTGGGTGAATGGTGGTACAACAGACACTTGCCAGTGAGATATTTAGGCGGAGATGTCCTGTAAGCAGCTTGAACATCATAGCATCAAAGGATCATTGATTGAGTTTTGGTAGGAACCTTAGAGACTAGCACCCCCTTATTTATGGATGAGGAAACTGTCACATGGAGAGGTCAGGTGACTTGTCCAAGGTCATAAAGTAGTAATGTCAAAGCATGATCTGAACTCAGAATCTTGAGGTGGTCATCTGAATCTAAGAAGCAAAGTTTGGGCTGCAGATGTAGGTTATATACAGAGATAGATTATGAGGTGCATTAAAGTGCTACTCAAAGCTTTGGAAATGAAAGAGATTGCCAAATGAGAAAGTACAGAGAAAAAAAGGGCTCGTGGACACAGCCTTGTGGGACACTCCCATTAAGGGATCATGTGACAGTGGTGCCAAAAAGGATGCCAGTGGGCCTCATGTTGTTGTTCAGTCGTGTCTAACTCTTTGTGACCCCATTTGAGGTTTTCTTGGGAAAGATAGTGGAATAGTTTCTCCAGTTCATTTTACAGATGAGGAAACTGAGAGAAACAGGGCTAAGTGACTTGCCTGGGGTCACACAGCTAGTAAGTGTCTGAGGCTGGATTTGAACTCATGAAGATGAAGTCTTCCTGATCCTAAGCCCAGTGCTCTGTCTACTGGGCCACCCCACTGCCCCATGTGGGCCTCGTATCAACTTAGAAAGCCACAAATTCACATTATCTACGTTGTATTTTTGTTTTTATTTTTTGTTAAATATTTCCCAGTTACATTTAATCTGATTGGGACAGCCCTCAGAAGTTTTGCTTGCTCATTGGGAATTTGAGGCCTCTGATGTAAAAGATTAAGAACCAGGAAAAAGGAAATGACAGAAGAGGTAATGGGGACATTTCTCAAGTCAAGGGAAGAAGGATTGTAGTAAGAGTAACTTCTCAACAAACCTAAATTAGGGAATTTTCACTCCCAATATTTTGTTTCTGGGGTGCTTGATTGAATCTTGGTGAATCTGGGGATGATGAAAATATAGTAAGTGTGTGTGTGTGTGTTTTGCATTGCTTCTCTATGGCAATTGTAGTGGAAGAATTTTGGTTCTTTGGCTGATTTAAAGGGGCCTTTCTGCAGTCAGTCTTTATAACTGTGGAGCTTTGGCTTCTTTTGTAATTGTTGGTGCCCAGAAGAGTGTGTGCTTGTGGATATGTGCACTGCATTGTGTGCATCGGAGGTGGCAATGAAAGAGATGTCCAGAGTTTTTTCATTCCATTGTACTGGTTACAGATGATTTCACATTATTCTCCCAGGCTTCTGCCTCAATTAACATGACAATTAACATGACAACTTGGGCTACTTTTGTTCTCCAGAATGAACATCTTTATAGAGTGATTCCCTAAACAAAACATCTTGCTAAATTACCTCTCACAAAAGCCTTCACGGGAAAACAACAGCAATAATAACACTTCAAAGCTGCCATGATTTTGTCCACATGGGTATTTCCTCCACCCCACAGATTTAAGCCCCGTGACTATATCCACAGTCCTCACGTGTTGCTGTGTCTGAAAAATTTCATCAACTCCAGTTAATCTGCTGATGAGACTCTCAATGGAGCTAGATTGATTCTCAGGTGACAGACATACATTCAGTCTAACTCTGAATAGCTGAAATCTTTCCAACACGGTAGGATTTTTCAGAGATTATAGTACTCAGCATGCCTGGAGTTTATGAACCCAATATCACCTTTATGTTATTTGAGGAATCACAATCAGATTTCAGTGGAGATTCGATACTCAATGATAATGATGATGAAGATTTAAAGAACCCCAAAACATGGATTTGTACCCTCAATTGTACCATCAATTCTGGATGATTTATGAGAGGAACAGGACAAAGAAAACAACATAGTACAGTAGAGAGAGTACCGATACTGTGATCAGAAGACCTGGGTTTAAATCTCCCCTCAGATATTTACTAGCTCTGTGACCCAGAACAAGTTACATCATTTCTTCAGGCCTCAGTTTCCTAGTATGTAAAATGGGGTGGCATTGGACTAAATGGCTTTTGAGGCCCTTTCCAAATCTAGGCCTATGATTCTATGATGATAAAGTATGGATAGAATTCAAACTGTGTCTTTGAAGGATTCACATTCATATGGAGGTATTTAAGTATATATAGTATAAGGAGAGAAACAGGGGAGAGGTTTGAGAGTCTTTTGAAAAGGAAGTGGCTGAATAACTTAGGAATTTCTCTTGCCTTAGAGCTATTGCCTACATAGTCATCAAATTACCTATTATGAGTCTGTCTGTCACTTCACCTACTTATGTTTTTATTAGTGTGAAACATGGGATTTACACGTCTTAGCTTTATCCCTATCCCCCTCTCTCCAATATGAATTTTTCTTCTTTTGCCAAAGCCTCTATCTAAAAGGCATGGGCCATCTAAAATCCACAATGAAGATAACATCAGTTTATAGTGCTATCTATAATCAGCAAGACACTTAAGACTAACCAAATGATTAAAAAAAGGAGAACTTGTCCTTCCTTTGAGATGGATAAAAAGATATTACAGCTAGGTCCTGATTAGTGTGAATATTGAATCCCTTGAAGTGGTTGCCCTGCGTATTTCCTTTGGGCTGAAACCAATTATCATTGTTGTTGCTCAGTTGTTTTCAGTCACGTTCAACTCTCTGTGACCCATTTGAAGTTTTCTTGGCAAAGATACGGGAGTGGTTTGCCATTTCCTTCTTCAGCTGATTTTACAGATGAGGAAACTGAAGCAAAAAGGGTTAAGTGACTTGCCCGGAGTCACACAGCTAGTAAGTGTCTGAGGCCAGATTTGAACTTGGGTCTTACTGACTCCAGGTCTGGCCCTCTATCCACTGATCCATCTAGCTGCCCCAATTATCATATTTTACGTACTTATATCTTTGAATAGTGCAAATTCAAACACATGTGACCACTTCAGGGGATTCATTATTCCTACTAATTAGGATCTAGTTGGTATTCTTGTGAGGTCTGTAAGTTATTTTCAATAGCCTGTCTGCTGAGATGGTTAACTGGGTGTGACCTAGCTGTAATAATTTTTTGCATATCCAAAGAGAAGAACAAGTTCTCTTTTTACGTAAATTGGTCATTCTTTCTGATATTTTGGTAGGAGGGTTAATTATGAACTAAAATGTGTAGTATGGAGTAAAATATGACTTGAGCCATAGAAATAAGCATGAGTGCTTTGATACATTTATAAAACACAATCCTGTTCCTATGATATTACAAGTCCCAAGGAGTGATGTCAATCAGTAGATTAGTTTCATTTTTATTCTTTTTGCCAAAATAAAATCAACAAAAAAACTTTATTTTCTTCCAAAACATTAAATCTATTTACCTTGAAACCATATGTATATCAATCTTCCTCCCTCCCCCATATTTGTTGTCCTTCAAACTCTCTCTCTCTCCCTTTCCCACCCCCCTGCCCCCATCTGTCTTTGTCTCTCTCTCTCTCTCTGTTTCTGTCTCTCTCTGTCTCTCTCCAATTGTGAAACCATGAACCATAATTAATTCAATTTTGCAATTGTTCCTGGATGGGATGTGTCAATCTACTCCTTTATGCTACCACTAACTAACCATCCCTATAATTTTCAAGAAACAAAGTGCCTTTCTCTGGCTACTATATCCCTAGGTTTGTTGTATCTCCCATAAGAATGTAAAATACTTGAAGGCAGGGACTATAATTGATCTTGAATCTCTAACTCCAGCACTTTAACATAATGCTTGGCCCACAACAAATGCTTAATAAAAGCTTTTACATTCATTCATTCCTTCATTACCATTAATTAACTTAATCATCAATTTTCATGGAAGTAAACAGAATTTTGCAAAGCTTCCCATATGTTATTTTATATTGTTCATGCATTGTCAAACTCATTTGATTCTCAAAGATCTTTGTACCAACTATCTCGGATTTATAGATTCATAATTCTTGGGCTGGAAGTAACTTTAGAGAAAATCTACTCCAACAAATCTAGTCCTTTTGTAGATAAGGAAACTGAGGCTGAGAAAGGTTGCTTTCTCAACTCTCCTACCACTCTGACCTTTCCTTTTCTGTCTTCTTTGCTATATTATCATCATGTTCCAACTGAGGAAAATTAATATTATATTACATTATTTGAAAACCAATTTTACTCTGTCATCCATCCTTTCCTTCATTTTGTCAGACCTTACTTCTGAAGGGGAGGCAGTTTCTGAAGGGCATAATGGAGAACTGAGATGACTCCCAGCCCCCAAGGCATCTTCTCATTAACCGGCTTGGGCTAGGCCCTGTCCAAGGCACAAGTATCTTTTTCTGGCTTTTTCTTTATCAAAATTGGGGGTGGGGGGAAGACCAAACTTAGGACGGGGGAGGGAAGGAACCTGATTGAGATGATTTTTGTTTTTCTAGCCAAGATTGCCAGAGACAGCTGGATCTCATAAAGCCACTCTTGGTTGTTATTTCAGTTGTGTCTGACTTCTCATGACCACATTTGGGTTTTTTTTGGCAGGGATACTGAAGTAATTTACCATTTCCTTCTCCAGCTTGTTTTACAGATGAGGAACATCTGTAAACAGAGTTAAGTGACATGTCCAAGGTCACACAGCTAATAAGTGTCTGAGGCCAGATTTGAACTCACAAAGATGAGTGTTCCTGACTTCAGGCCCAATGCTCTAGCTACCTAGCTGCCCCATAAAGCTACTAGCTTTCCTTTAAGGTCAGAGAGGGACATAATCAGCCACATTGGAAGGCCAACCTACTTTCCCCAGCTTCAAACTAATCCTATCACCTGAAAATTAGTCTGTTCCCCTACCCCAAGATGAAGTGATAAGGAGGAGCTGAGATCTCTTAATGTACATCATCATTAAAATATCTACCAATTGAGATTTCCTTGCCTTTCCTAGGGAAGGGCCAAATGATATTTTGCCAGGCCAATCTTAAGGGAGACACACCTAGATTCAAAAGGTCCTGTCTACCCTCACTCTGGGTGTTTGGTCATCAAAAGAGGCCAATAACCCAATCTGCTGGTTGTTGTAGCCTAATAGATTGATCATCCTCAGAATTTTGTCTCTCAGGAGTTATATCATAACATCCATCTTTTATTATCAGTTGCATGCCCATTAATAAACGACATCTGGCTCGGAGAATTGCCTCAGTTTGTTGTTATTCAGTCTTTTTAGTTGTGTCTGACTTTGTGACCTCATTTGGGGTTTTCTTGACAAAAGATAGTACAGTAGTTTGCCATTTCCTTCTCCAGTTCATTTTACAGATGAGGAAGTTAAGGCAAATAGGGCTAAGTGACTTTCTTAGGGTCACACAACTAGAAAGTATCTGAGGCTAGATTTGAAATCAAGAAGATTCACCTTCCTGACTCCAGGCCTGGCACTCTATCCACTTTGACCACTCTGTGTAGGAGTTCCTGAAGCTCTGTCCTAGTCTCTCTTCACTCTTAGCCAAAATTTTACTATGACCAAGTTGGATTTATACCAAGGATATAAAGGTGATCAAATATTAGGAAGTCAATGAACATAATCACCTTAAGAACAAAAAAAGCCTAAACCACAAGATTACATCAATAGATGCAGAAAAAGCCTTTGACAAAGTATTTTACTCATTTATATTAAAAACCTACAAAACATATAGGTACAGAAGGGACATTTTAATATAACCATGTGTGGCTATATATATGGATATGTGTATATGTATGGGCATATATATTTTATGTATATAAATTAGCATTAATTACAATGGAGACATACTAGAAATTTTCCCAATGAAGATGCCAAACATACCTTCCCTGTCCCACCCCCCACCCCCACCATCATCATTGGTCATAGTTCTCGAAATGCTATAATGAATGAACAAACAAATGAATAAAAGAAAAATCATCAGTCAAGCATTTGCTATGGGTCAAACACTTAAGAGCTAGTGATATGAATTTGGAAGTAAAAATATTGGGAATGGGGGAATGGTGGTCAGGGACAGGCACTTTGATTGAGAAAGTTACAAGAATGGTGAGCAGAACCATAGGGAAGTAGAAAGAATACCCCTTCTGAGAATAACGGCAGAGTTGGTTTGATCACTGAGCGTTTATTAAGGGCGTACTATGTCTTAGGCACTGTGTGAAGTTTTGGGAAATCAAAGAAAGCCAAAAAGTAGTCCCCATTTCAAGGAGCATGCATTCTAATGGGACAGACAATATGTAATAGCCAGGTCCGTATAAGATATACACAGAGTAGATGAAAGCAATCTGCAAATTGAAGGCATAAGCCTCTGAGAGAACCAAGAAAGGCCTCTTGCAGAAGGGGTGGCACAAGGGTATGCATGAGGCCACAATGAGACTGTTACAAAGATGACCTCAGAATTGGGAGTCTAATGAAATATGGCTGGGACCTGTCTACAATAGCAGGCTAGATGGAGCAGTCACCAATCATGAATCCAGGGCCTCAGGGCAGAAGCTCTGGAGACGAAAGAATTAATACCTCTAAGGAATGGTTCAGGCAGCAAGGTGGTTGTTGAGAAAGTGGCTAGGGAGTAGGGAGATGGGACATGATATTAAAGCAGAAATAGTAGCAAAGAAGAGACAAAATTATCTTTATTTGTAAATGACAGTTTACTAAAAACAAACACCTAGAGAATCAGCAAAGAAACTAATTGAAACAATAAATAGTTTTAATGAAGTAGTACACAAAAAAATTCCACAAAAATCAACTACATTTTTATATGGTAACAGCAAAATCCAGGAGGAAAGATAGGATGAGAAACTGCATTGAAAATAGCCACCAAATGCATAATATATTTAGGTGCCAAATTTTCCTCTCTCTATATTCTCTCCCTCGGATATCTCATCAACTCTCCAGTTCCTATAGTTTTAATTATTCAGACAACCCTCAAATCTGTACATTTAGTCCACATCTCTCTCCTGAACTATAAGCCAGCATTACCAACTTCTTGATGCTCCTCTAATTTGACACGTCCAAAATAGAGCTTGTGTTTTTCCTTAAAACTTATCTCTCTTCCAAATTTCTCTATTTCTGTTGAGGGCACCAATTTTCCTTCTAGTCACTCAAGTTCACAAGCTGGGACTAATCCATGACGCTTCCAACTCCTTCATTTTCCAGTTTCTTCTGGAAACCCTCTTCCATCCATTATCCTCTAACCACTCATAGAAATAACACTTTCCATCACCCCTTGGTAGGACTGTCATGATAGCTTCCTAACCGTTCTGCCTGTTCCAGTCCTTTCCTTATCCAATCATCCAATACATTCTTCAAACTGCCAGATGAGTATGGCAATAACACATATCTGAATATTTCATCTGTCTACTAGAAAAATTTCAACATCTCCCTGTTGCTTCCAGGATAAAATACAAACTCCTCAGCCTGGCATTTTTGTTTGTTTCCTTTACAATCTTTTTTTTATTAGTCAGTTCAAAATAAATTCAAAGTATTGGCACACGGCATTTCTGAAATCCTCTACAATTCATTTTGTGGAGAAGGAAAAGAACACTGACACATAGTACATTATTTTATTTTGTAGAGCTTGTTTTTGTTTTAAGGAAATAATAAATTCAACATGTAATTTTCAAAGCTGTCCTGCTTGTCTAGGATTCCTTCTGTCCTTCCTTTTGTTCTCTTATTTTGTGGTGAAATTACCCTATCTCTAGCTCTCTTCTTCCTTCCCCCTCTAAAATTGAAAAAAAAAAGAAAAAAAAAAGCACTCAGAACAAATATGTATGGTAAAAGAAAAAGAAATTTCTCCGTTGACTATTTACAAAAATGCATATCTCATTCTGCATCTTAATTCAGTTGCCTCCCTTATTTGGTGAGTAACACGCTTTAGTTATCACCCCACTGAAAACTTGCCTGATTCATCATTAATTGATTAGAGTTCTTACGCCTTCCAAATTGTTTTTCTTCTTTTTTATAATAGTTTTTATTGTATAAATTATTATTCTCTTGGTCCTGCTCACTTTGCCACGCATCAATTCAAACAAGTCTCCCAGTTTTCTCTGGAACAATACTTTTATCATTTCTTATGATGCAATAATATTCCATTATATTCACATACCTTAATTTAGTCTTTCCTCAATTGGTGGGTGTCTCCTTATCTTCCACTTCTTTGCTATAACAAAAAGATCTTCTACAAACATGTTTATATTTATACAAACATATATGGGTTCATTTCCTTTCTTTGATTTTTTGGGGGGGGGAGGAGTATAGAACAAGTAATGTTATCACTAGGTCAAAAGTTATGCCAAGTTTAGTGAATTTTTGAGCCTAGTTCCAAATTATTTTCCAGAATGACAGGGACAATTCATAGTACCATCAACAGTGTATTTGTATGACTATTTCCTGCCAACTTTCCATTTTTGTCATCTTTGCCAGTCTGAAGAATATAACATGGAACCTGAAAATTGTTTAATTTCTACGTTTCTGATTCTTAGTGATTTGAGACATTTTTCATATAGTTGTTATTTTGGCTCTCTTCCTTTAGAAATTGCCTTTTCATATACGTTGACCATTTACCTCCTGGGAAATTCAACATCCAAAATACGGTTCCCACATACATTTACAATTTTATTTCATAGTACTCTCCTTACTATACTCCATGTTCTAGTCAAACTGGTTTACCATAAATGACATTTCATCTCCCACATCAGTTAACTTTTCATTGTTGTCCTTGTGTGGAATAAATGCATTCATTAGTCCTTCACATCACAGAATCCAGACATTTCTTTAAAGTATAACTCACGTCCTACATCCTACATGAAATCTTTCCTGATCCAGGCAGTTAGTAAACATTTATCAATTGCCTACTGTATGACAGGCACTGTGATAAGTGCTGGGGATACAAAGAAAGGCAAAAGACAGTTCTGGCTTTCATGAGATTCAGTCTAATGGGGTGGACAACTTGCAAATAACTATGTACGAACAAGCTCTTATGTACAGGATAAATTGGAGATGATCAACTGGGACGTGAAAGACTCAAAGGAAGCTAGGAGGCAGACATGAGGAGGGAGAGAATTCAAGGCATGAAGGACAGCCAGTGAAAATGCCTAAAGTCTGGAGATGGAGGGCCTTGAGCAAGGAATGGCAAGGAGGCCAGTGCCACTGGCTCACAGAGTACCTTGGTGGGGTGGAAGGATGAGTGCACTTTCTGCCTCTTGAAATTACCCTGCATTACTTTGTGTTTATTTATTTGTATACATGTTATATCTCCTCAGAATGGAGGCTTCCTCAGGTCAAGGAACATTTCATTTTTTTTTTTTAAATCTTGGATCTCCAGCACCTAACACAATACCTTATATACAGCAGGTGTGAACTAAGTGTTTGTTGAATTGAATGGAATTGGATGGAATTAAGTGACTCCCAAGGTCACATAGCTATTTTTAAGAATACCTGAAAATAGGATTAAGGTTACTATGGATAAAGTAAAATCTCCTTCCCTCCTCCTACCTCCCTCCCAACACAAAATGCCTCATCTTATAGAACTGGCTTAGACTCTTTACTGAATATAAGGTCATATTCAATCCCTGTGGCACTGCTCTGCCATCTTACTATTTCCTTCTACCCTTCATCCTAAATTGTCTGCTACAACCTAACCCCAATCTAATATAAGCCATTCATGGAGATCAATGAACCTGGACTCCAGTATAGGCTTTTATTTCCATGTGCTAGTCTTCTTACAATAACATCTTGACTTATCCTTCTGTCCGAATCTCTGTGTGTCTCTGGGTTTCTGTCTCTGTCTCTCCGTCTCTCTCTCTTACACCTGAATAATTTCCCTAAAACATCACTTTCTATCATGTCCCTCCCCTGTTAAATAATTTATAATGGCTGCCCATTCCTTGCTACATCAAACTTGAACCCTACAGGCAAGATTTCCAGGTCCTCCCTAGTTTCCCTCTATGCTACCCATGCATTCTTACTTCCTACCCTCTCCCTAATACAAATTTTCCCCTTTGGCTAGATCATTTTCTACTTAATTCATTTGATATTGATCCATGATACCTGGGGTCATAATTTATCTATGTCTATTTGTATGTATACAGATATACATACTGCATGCATTATTTATACATGTGTGTATGCACACGCTTATCTATCCTGAGTTCTCAACTAGGCTGTGAGGGACTTGAGGGGAAATGCAATGTCTGGCACCTTTCTGCATAGTCCTTCACACACAGTGGGGTTTCAATAAAATTTGTCCATTGTGGAAATGAAGAGGAAGGCCTCTTGTTTCATTAAATGTGGTCACTTCCCATGTTACCATAACACCCACAATTAAGTGCACGTCTACATTTTCAAAAACTTTTTTCCAAACCATATAATTTGTTTTATATTCTTTTGAGTTCTGTTTTATAAATGCAAGTGAAATCCCTATTTAACAGTGTAGACAATCCCTGGATTTAGGCAGAATGTTGTCATGGAAAGAACACTGAACTTGGAGTTGAAAGACCTAGGTTCAAATAATTTACTACCCTTACTACCTTGTGCAAATTCATTAACCTCTCTGAACCTCAGTTTCCTCATCTGCCATTAGTGAGTTGGACTAGATGACCTCTAAGGTCCTTTCATAATCTAAAACTCTCATCCTATGACCCTAGGAATCTGATAAAATAAGAAATAGTTTATGAAGTTAAATGGGACACTCCTTGCTTCTGAATGTCTAACATGTTGTATCTGCCCCTCGAAAGCACTTGCTGCCATATTCCTTGATGGATCTAAGTCTCAAGTTTTTTATCTATTTCCTAATTAGAGGATTCTATTCACTAGTGTTTCCTGAAAAGGTAGTTTGTTGGTCACATCTTCATCTTCGTTTAAATACCTAACATATTCCTGGATGTTATTTATTCTGTACTCCCAATCCTAAAGGACACATCAAGCCAAACAACTGTATCTTGCATCAATGTTAGAAAAATTAGTTTCTGAATATAACAATAAAGCAGAGCCTTTTGGCATACCACAATAAAGGGTTCTTTTTTTTTTATCACCCATCACATGTGAGCACAGAACAAAGTTTCAGGCAAACTACATTTTCTCAAAGGTCCATTACTGAAACTTTGGACTCAGATATTAAATTTCCTCAAGATATCACAGTCCACTCCATGGAGGTAACATTAATCTCCTACCCTGAGACAAGATGTTCCCATTATTCACCAAGATAACTAGTGCCCCAGTTTTGCTGACAAGGTCTTTTTTTTCAACTGCTTGCACCGAGGCAGTTGGCAAGATCCCTCTTAGGAGCAGAAAGCAAAAGAGCTGAAGAACAAGTCTGTACATTTTGCAAGGCATGAAATATTTCCGTTCTGATCCTGATGGATGTTGAAATAACCTTAAGGCATTTGATAAATTATTGGATAAGAAATTAGACCTGATGCTTTGTACATGAGTAGAATTGTATTTTCTATACATAACTTGTAATACTCTGGATAAATTCATCTTGACTTATCATTTTCAGTTTTTTGGCTTTCCATTTGAAGTATTATTTATTCTGGAGACATTATCTAGTCTTTTTTTGCTTTGTTTTCTTCCCTTTAAAGTCTTCATATTTTCTGCAGGTAAACAGCCCTGAAGACCACTAAATATGTTATAAAGATTATGGACAACCAATGCTATAACCAATTTAAGAGGGAAATATTTCAATGTTTCAAGGATTCATGATTTTCATTATGGGCCACTTCCTCTACTCCCTCCATGACAGATCACAATCCCTCTGTAACTTAGAAAATAGCCTTCATAAAATGTTAAGGCAAAGCAAACAATTTGACAAGCATTTATTAAGTTGTTTACTGTATGCCAGAAATGTGTTAAGCACCAGAGCTACAAAGAAAGGCAATAAATCATCCCTTCTCCCAATGAGCTCATAGTCTAATGGAGAGACAACATGCAAAACAAATTAAAACAAAATTTTAAAACCCGCCAAAATTATCACCCTATTGCCAACTTTCTGGTGATTAATTGTGCAGTTGTTTTTCAGTCATGGTCAGCACTTTTTGACTCTATTTGGGGCTTTCTTCACAAATTATTGAAGTGGTTTGCCATTTCCTTCTCCATCCCATTTTACAGATGAGGAAACTGAGGCAAACAGGGTTAAGTGACTTGCCTAGCGTTACATAGCTAGTGTCTGAGGCCAGATTTAAACTCAGGACTCCAGGTCTGACACTCTATCCACTGAGACAATAAAGATATTTCACCTCATTAGGTCTATACTTGAAATCCTTTGAATTTGGAGGGATCTGCCCTATTTCAGTGACATAACCTTCAAGAACTGAGAGTCACCTCCAAACCACCATTAAGATTTGAAGTAGGATTTTGGTGGAAGCAAGAAGAGATGTGCACATGGGTTCATGTAGCATATATTCATTCTATTCTGCTCAGAAGAGCCCATTAATAGAGCCATGGAATCACAGAATCTAAAAGATGAAAGGTAGCCTTAGGCCCTATAGTCTGTCTGGTGCCTGAATAAGTATCTTTTCTATCACATACCCAACAAGTGCTCTTCTAGTCTATTCTTGAAGGGATCTCTAGTAAGCAGCATCTGCCATCTCCTTAGGTAGCCCATTCCACTTTGGGATAGCTCGAATTTCTAGGAGGCTACAATTTTGAACTGCTAGGACTTCCACTCATCGCTCCTAGTTCTACCTTCAGACTATTTATTCAGACTACCAATATAGTCTAAAGTTTTTCTAAGAATAGAAATCAGACACTAAAAGGAATAAAGCTGATTGCTCTTCTGCATGACAGACCTTCAGAGACTTGAAGATAGAGCGTTATCACATCTCCTGCAAATTCATCTCCCCTCCAGGCTAGACATCAGTCTTCAAATGGATTGAGCTTTGGGTTCCTCACCATTTTAGTGGTCCTCTTATGGATATGCTCTGGTTTATCCACGTCTTTCTTAAGATGTGATGACCAAAACTGAAGACAATACTCCAGATGTGGTCTAATCAGGGTGGAATACAGAGAAATGATTACCTTCTTCATTATGAGCTCCATGCTTTTCTTAAAAGAATGTAGGCTGATATTAGCCTCCTTTGGCTATGTGAGATTGCTCACCTCTGTTGAACCACAAGTCTACTTAACACACCCAGATCTTTTTCACAGGAAATGTTATATAGCTGTACCTCCCTAGTCCTATATTCGTGAAGTAGAAAGTTTTAAAAAATGAAAAACTTTACATTTATTCCCATAAAGTTTCATTTTATATTTAGCAATCATTTTAGCCTGCCAAGGTCCTTCTGGTGGTACAGTAGAAAAAGTGCTGGGCCTGGAGTCAGGAAGACTTATCTTCCTGGGTTCAAATCTGCCTTCGGGCACTTACTAGCTGTGTGACCTTGGGCAAGTTACTTAACCCTGTTTGCCTCAGTTTCCTCATCAGTAAAATGAGCTAGAGAAGGAAATAGTAAATTATTCCAGTAACTTTGCCATGAAAAGCCTAAATGGGGTGATGAAGAGTTGGACATGTCTGAAAAATGACCTAACACCACCACCACCAACAACAAAGGTCTTTCTGGATCCCAACTCTGTCATCCATTATATTAGCTATTCCTCCGAGCTACTTATTGATCATCTGAAAATGAGATAAGCAGGCCATTTATTCCTTTGTCCAAGACACTAAAGTCAGATTCTGGGCTATTCCACCAGATGCCTTTTATAATAATGACTATTTTTTTTATCTAGTTATTCAACCAGTTCTGAAACCACACACCCTTACTATCATCTAGTTTAATCTCATTTTTTGCATAAGTGTAGCAAGAGAACTTTAAAAAATGTTTTGTGAAATCTAAGTCTACTATGTTGATAGCATTGTCCTGATCTACCAGTTCAGTTATTCTAGCTAGAAATACAAAAGTTAGGTTGGTCTGTTATGAACTGTTTTTGAAGAAACCATACTGGGTTTCCTTCCATTGCTGCCATTGCTTTCCTTTCTAAGTGTTGGCATATCACCTCTTTGCCAGTATAGTCTAAAGTTTTTCTAAGAATTGAAATCAGGCCCATTGGTCTATAGCATGCAGACTTGATTCTTTTTTCAATTTTGAAAATGGGGATATTTGCCCCTCACCAGTCCTGTGAAACCTTTCCTTTTCTTTATTATCTTTCAAAGATTACTGACAAGTTTTTATTAATTCCATCTGCCAGTCCTTTCAGAACCCTGGAATGTAGTTCATTCATGTGAAATGACTTTAACTCATTAAAGGAGCTAGATGCTGCTCAACCACCTTTTCACTTATCTTGAATTATTTTTTTCTATCCTTCCTAATGTAATTATCATTTTCCTTAGAAGAAAAAAAAACAAGCAAAACAAGAGTTAAATATCTCAGCTTTCTCCCCATAATCTCAGCCACCCAAAGCAGAAAATATAGTAGAAGTATATTTTCACCTGAGCAAAAAGAGTTTGGAGTAGTGTGGGGAAGAGTGTCATAGAGGTCAGTCCAGTTATAGGTTCTCTCTTGGCAGAAAAGGAGGGAAAACAATCTTTACCCTGTTGCGGTTGAAACAAGAATGTTGGTCCTATCATAGGTGGTGCTATGGATATGGATGTGGACATGGACATGGATATAGATATGGACATGAGATTGCCTTCACTTCAATCCATCCTCATACAGCTGCTAAAGAAATTTTCCTAAGGCATTAGGGTTAAATATAAACTCCCTTGTTTGGCTTTTTAAACCCTTCCTAAAACCCTGGAAAGATGTACATGAATTGATGCAAAGTGAAATGAGCAGAACCAGAACATTGTACACAGTAACAGCAATATTGTATGATGACCACCTGTGAATGACTTAGCTATTCTCAGCAATTCTAAGACAACTCCAAAGGACTCAAGATGAAAAATGCTATCCACCTCCAGAGAAAGAACTGATGGAGTCTGGATGCAGATCAAAGCGTACTATTTTTCACTTTATGTTTTATGACTTTTTTTGTCTTTGTTTTCTTTCACAACTTGACTAATACGGGAATATGTTTTGCTTGATTGCATATGTATAACCTATAACAAATTGCTTACCATTTCAGGGAGATGGGAGGAGAGAGAGGGAGGAAGAGGATTTGGAATTAAAATTTTTTTAAATGAGTATTAAAATTGTTTTTACATGTAATTGGGGAAAAATAAGATCTTTTTAAAAAATTAGGCCCTTCTTATCTGGCCCCAAACTTATTCCAGCCTTATTATATGTTATTTCCCTTCTTGTAGCCTAAAGTCTAGCCAAATTGATCTTCCTTATATTCCTCATGTTTGCCAATCTACCTCCTATCTGTAATACGTTTGCATTAGCTATCCCCCGTGCCTGGAATTCATTCCCTACTCATCTCAACTACCTAAATTCTCTTGCATCCTTCAAAACTTAGTTCAAGTGCCACCTTCTTTATGAAGTCTGACCCCACCAGTTGCTAGTAACATTTCTCCTTGTACACAAATTACTTTGTATTTATTTTATATATACATATATAATGTTATATAAAAATAGAAAATTGTTTTGTGCACAAATATAAAATCAAGCAATTAGTTTTTGCTTACTGTTTGCCTTTATATCCCTAGGGCCTAGCATTGCATCTGGCACACAGTAGGTATTTAATAAATGGTTGTTGACTGATTGGCATCATTTATAGATTATATGAGAATCAAAGGTCTATTAAGTGCTTTAGGAGGTGCTATTCTTTTTAAGTTATCATCATTATTATTATTGTAGTAGGTGTGGTTAGCTGCTAACTAGTTCAATCCTTTTATTTTGCATAAGGAAAATGGAAACCAATAAGCTAAGAGTGATTTGTCCAAAGTCACATAGCTGATTAGGGATATAGCTGGGTCTGGAGTTCAAGTTTATTGACTTCTTACTCAGGTATCTTTCTACTGTACCATTTGTCTTCAGAAGTGTTATGATTCTATAGTTCCTATTTTCTAAGTACTTCATAAGAATGGCTTTATCATTTCATAAAAACCCTGTAATGTGACTGACTTATTGACTTGGAGAAAGTCTCAGTGGGAGTCAAAGGTGGAGAAGATTAACGCTGTAAGTGTTCTAATCCTTTCACTAGGAGTGTGTTACCCACAAGGCTCTAATCTTCTCTTCTATCTAAAAGTAAAATCATAAAAATTTAGACCTAGAAAGGACTCCACTGGTTATTTTGCACAACTCCTGCCCAAATCATGAATCCTGTCTACAATCTTCCTATATAACTATTCCCAACATCTACAGTAATGGGGACATTATTGAATTTTCAATCAACTATATATCTTTTATGAAGGTTTTTCCTTGTTTTGATGCCTGCATTCCTATAATTTCCACCTGCCAATACTTATTTTTACTTCAAGGGATAAATGGAGTAAGCTTTGGACTCTTCCACATGATAAATTTCCAGGTATTTTTCCTAGGCTAAGCTTTCCTAGTTCCTTCAATTGATTCTTATTTGGCTTAGCTTCCATTTCTATCACCTGGGCTCATTTCCTTGAGAGATACTCCAGCTTGTCAATAGCTCTTTCAAAATGTGATGGCCAAATTGTACACAATATTCCTGATGTGGTCTGAATAAGAGAAATTTATTAGGGTTACCAATTTCTCTTACTCCTGACACTATATTTCAGTTAATGTAACCTAAGGACAAATGAGTTCTTTTGGTCATCACAACACACTGATGACTATTAATGATCTTTCAATTCACTAAGACCCTGGGATTTTCTTCTCATGAGTTACTCCTTTCTAGTTAAATATTCCTTCCCCATCTTTACTTCTATGTCTCAAATTTTGAACCCAAATGAAGGACTTTATGTAGGTTTGGAGAAGCTTGGAGACAGACAAGATCATGCCTCCATCCAAATAGTTTGCTTGATACCGGCACTCCTGCAAAGACTGGGTTTTGGTCACTTGTTACTAGACTGTCATGTCAACAGAAGGCAGCTTGAAGAGGATAAACTCTTGACAGAAATGTGAAGAGAGAAGGCAGCTCCTCCCTCAGGGGGACACTGTTTTCTAGCTCCTTGGTGATGTTGATAGAATATGACAGTTTTGAAAAGGTCTTGATTTGGTTCAAACGTTATGGCTGTACCAATTTTAGATCACTCCCCTTCCTCTTTCAGGGCAGAGACATGAGCAAAGTGCCCATTGATCTGTCACATATCCTTGTGAAAATGTCTGAATTAATGAACTGTTCAGGCTCAGATAGATTTTTAAAGTTGAATGACTTGGCATTTTAACAATTTCTTTTCATTTCTGAAAAGGGCTTACCTCAGGGAGAGGATTATTCAGTTGTCAAATGAAATTGCTACGAACACTCCTATTTTTGAGTTAAGAGATTGCAGGGGGAAATATGTTTCAACAGGTTAGCCCTTTGTCATTAATAGATGTCATCCGATAGTGTGATATAATAGAATTTTCAAGTTGGAAGGGTCCTCAGAGGCTCATCTAATCCAACCTCCCACCCAAATGTAGGAATCTCCTCTATGTGATCCTTGACATTCTCTGCTTGGCTACTTTCAGTGATAGAGAACTTACTGCCTGACATAGAAGTACATTCCTTTCTTAAGTATCTAATTCTAAAAGTTCTTTCTTAAGTAACCAGTGCCCTGGCCTCTGGGCTCACACAGACCAGGTCTAATCCTGAGGGCTATCCTCCAAATACCACTAACCCTGTGATTCATTATACCTTAATAAGTGTTTATTTTGGACATCTTTCCAATTCTTCCATCTTAATGTAGCTTGTGTCTAGGTTTTCACAGATGCAGGTGAAAGGTTCTCCCAAATTCTATACGTAACAAAGCACAGGGCAGCCTTTATTCTACCCTAATGGAAATTAAAAAAAAAAACATCTAAAGTGACCCACAGTAGCTTGTAAACAATGTGGAAAAACCATAAGGGACTCAAAGCAGCTCAGAAACGATCAACATGATTCTCCTTCGTTTATGGTGATATGGTCACTTTTCTTGGGCTCCCCTTGAAGTAGAAGCGTACGAGTGGATAATAAATGGGTAAACTCCATATCTTCAGTCCAGTCCTATTCAAATAACTCATAGTAGTAACAGTGTACAAAATTGAAATCTGGCTCTTCACATCATGACTTTTAATCCCTTGCTGCTCCTCTACTTTTAGGGGTCACTTATGTTAAAATTCTGGAGCTCTCCTCTCTGACCACATGGTTCCTCTCTCAGGAGCTGTCAGCTCTTAGATTTAGAGGTTATACTTTGGCTCTTCAAGACTGGAGCCAGGAACTCTTTCTCCAGAAACTACTGATATTTCGTTTCTGCCCTAGCTCCTAGGTAGAGTTTCCTCCATCACCACCCCACCTACTGCAATCTCCCATTCAAATACTGGAGTCTTTTCTATAGCAACCCTGGCAAATGGCTTCCAGTCTCTGGACCTCTTCAGTGATTAAGAATTCATTGCTTTGCATATTAGCCCATTTCATTTTGGGGTAGTAATTATTATAAGTTCAACTTTATGCTGAAGCTGAACATTTGGAGCCACATAAAAAGGAAGACATGATATGTTAGGCAACTGAAAAATGCAATTGCTGAGTCACTGTCAAATGATTTCAGAAAAAATCTTGAAGAATTGGAAAGATGTCCAAAGCTGTTGAAGGACAAAATTGTCTGGATTTTTAAAAAAGGGGAAAAGGCAGAGTCTATAAACTGTAAGCCAGTGAGTTTGACTTCTACTATAGCAGAAAAATCTAGACCACATTATTGAAGAGAGATGGTTTTTGATCACTAAAAGCCAACATGCTTTTATGAAGAATAGCTCATAGCAGATTAACCTCAGTTCCTTTTTGATAGGGTGATTAGATTGGTCAGTCAAGGGAATGCTATAAATAAGGAATATTTAGATTTCAGTAGAGTATTTGGAAAATTGTCATGCTGTCTTTGTGGGTAAGATGGAGAGATGTGGGTTAAATGTTGGTACAGTTGAATGGATTTAGACCTGATTAAATGACTAGACCCCAAAGTAGTTATTAATCAGCTAATGTCAACTTGGTGAGAGGTTTCTAGGGGAGTGGCCCAGGAAACTCTCCTTGGCCTTGTGCTATTTAATATTTTTGTCAGAGATTCGGATGAAGGCACACAAACTATGCTTGGTATGTTTTCAGGTTATATTAAGCTGGATGGGCAGCTAATACATTACGTAACAGAGTTAGGATGAAAATAAATCTTGACAGGCTAGAACAATGGGCCAAATCTAATAAGATGGAATTTAATATGGATAAATGTAAAGTTTTACACTTGACTACAAAAAAAAAATCAACTTCACAAATACAAAAGGAGAGAGGCATAGTTCAACAAAAATTTCTCTTAAAAAATGACCAAAGGATTTAGTGAACTGCAACCTCAGTATGAATCAACAAGGTAACATGGAACTCAAAAGTGTTAATGTTATCTTAGGCTTATTAAAAGATGCACAGAGTCTAGAATGAAGGTTATACTTTCACTGTACTCTTATTTTGTTTCTTTTTATTTTTAAAATATGTTTTATTTATTTTGTTAAATATTTCTTAATTACATGTAAATTTTCTTTAAAGATTTGTTTTTTAAAATTTTGAGTTCTAAATTCTCTCCCTTCTTCCTATATCTCCCCTACCCACTGAGAAAATAAACAATATGATATTGATTATACATGAATTTTCTGTACTCTTCTTTGGTTCTGATAATATATATTGTATTATATTCTGGTCTAGGTGCCACATTTCAGGAAGACTGTGTCACTGCATGAAGGACTCTCATTAGGTGAGTCTTTAGGAACCCTTTAGAGTTCCAGAGAACCAGGGCCTTCAGCCTACTGTCCATGCAATGGAAAATATTCCTATGCTTCCTAATTTAGCTCTATCTTCAGTAACAGTTCCTGATAATAGGATGTCACCAAAACTCATCCTCTTTATTAACAGAACCTAACTTTGGGTGAGGGGAATAGAAGGAGTGGAATAGATTACTGTGACCATGGGAACATCAAGGCAAAGTAAGTTAAATCAACAAGCATTTACTAAATACTCACTATATGCCAAACGCTGCTAGGTGCTTAGGATACAAATAAGAAAAAAAATAGCAGTCCCTGCCTTTAAGTAGCTTACATTCTAGTGGGCAAAGACAACACACAAAGAAAACTGAAAGACGGGGAGAGGGAGAAGATATGTATGCACTTAGGAGCGGAAAGGAATGTGATAGAAAGGATAGAATGTGATGAATGGCATGGGCAAAATTTCCTTAAAATGGTCATTCATGGAGGAACTGACCAATCAGAGAAAGGGGCCAGAGGAGCAGAGTAAACTTCCAGGGTGAGAAGGCTGCTACATCATGGCAGAGAAAGTCAGGAGTGAAGCCTGGAGAAGACTGGGATACGTCTAGAAAAGTGTGATCAGGTTGTTGAAGAACTAGAGACCATGTCATAATAGTTCCATTTGAAGAAACTAGGAAGGTTTATTTTATTTTATTTTTAATTATAATCTTTTTTAAGGAAAAAAAAAACCAGCACCAGAATTCTTTTATGGGGAAATCTTTTAGCAGGAGGAATAAAAAAAAATCATTGTACTCATTCAATCTCCATTTGTAGACTTACTACAATGTATTAGTAACTCAATGTTTCACCACCATTTTCTAAGTACTAATTTAAAACATCATAGCTATATGTAAATTTCACATTTTAATAAACTAAACTAGCCATTCTAAGAAGCTGAATATATACTTGGACTACAAAATTCAGTGACTCAGTTTCCTTCCATCCCTACCCCTCTTTCAATTTCTAGTTGACTAGATGAGTGATTATGTTTTTTATGAGGTCAAATTTTAAATCTCCTGATCCACTTAAGATTCACAGTGAGTAACATACAGGATTAACACATTAAGTTTTGAGAATGGCACCAGCGATTTCTTTGTTCTTGAAATTCTTATTTAAAGTAAAACAACAGGGCAGGGTTTTCCCCAAATGAATCAAAAATAGTTCCTGGGAGTGCACATGGTAAGAATTCCTTGTAAATTAACATACTTTAAAATATTGGGTAATAAAAATCTGATAGGAATAGTACAATCTCTCAATTTTAGCATTTCAACACAAAGAAAAGTATGGAAGTCCATATACGACTGAAGTTGACCTCCACCAGATCAAATGCAAATGAGTCATAATAAGTCTTAATCTCTCCTGAAAATGAGGTAGTGTAGCGTTTTTCCCCAGGTGATTATGGATGAAGATGATCATCTCATGAAGATTTTAGAGAACACACACAAACACACACAATAGAAAAGTATGGTGTAAAGAGGCCTTGGTAATTTGAGCTTAAAATATAAAAACAGACTAAAAGTAGACTAACATGCACACAGCAAATAGAGAATGATGTGTATTGGTCTAGGTGACCAAATGTGTGTGTGTGTGTGTGTGTGTGTGTGTGTGTGTGTGTGTGTGAGAGAGAGAGAGAGAGAAAGAGAGAGAGAGAAAGGGAGGGGGGGAGAGAGATTTCCCTGCCCTATTCCACTCCTATTTTTATTTTGTTTTGTTTTAGTTTTTTTTATATCATCTCAGTTCTTCAAAGATAAAAAGAACACTGAATTTAAAATACTTTAACTTAATAACTAATAATTCTAATCAAGAGATGCAGTATTTTGACCCAATGTTTAACAAAGATTTTTTTTTTTTGGCAAGGCAATTGGGGTTAAGTGACTTGCCCAGGGTAACACAGCTAGTAAGTGTTATGTGTCTGAGGTCAAATTTGAACTCAGGTCCTCCTGACTCCAGGGCCAGTGCTCTATCCACTGCGCCACCTAGCTGCCCCTTAATGAAGATTTTTCAAACAAAATGAGTTAAACTCTGTTGTTGTTCAGTCATATCCAACTTTTTGTGACTCCATTTGGAATTTTCTTGGGAAAGATATTGAAGTGGTCTGCCCTTTTCTTCTCCAGCTTACTTTACCAATGAGGAAACCGAAGCAAACAGGATTAAGTGACTTACCCACGGTCACACAGCTAGTAGGTGTCTGAGGCTGGATTTGAACCCATAAAATCCCATGAAATGAGTCTTCTTGAGTCCAAGCTTAGCACTCTATCCACTGTGCCACCTAGTGGACCTAAGTTAAACTCTAGTGTCAAATACCTGCAAAAGACACCCTTCACATTTCAACCTATTCTGTTACAGAATTACAAAGTCCAGTAAGAATGCAAGCTCCCTCAAACTTCTTATCATATTTATAAAGAACAGCAAGCCCAAGGCATCTTATTCTACCAAGAGTATTTGAACCTTCCGCATATACCCATGCACACACACACATACACTCATGTGCACACACAAGAGGTTTCCCAAGAAAGTGTAGTGAACACCAGCATCAAGTTCCTTGTGTTACACTTGATCCCAGAGGTGGGCAAGTCTCTGTGATAGTTTATGCCGTTCTATTGAAACGACACTTCTGCCAATAGTACCAGTCTGACCCCTTGGGTGCTCCATGTTGAGATATCAAGGCCTGCTTCATCTGTCATTTCTTGAAGGAGCATATCTACTTGGTTTTGTGGAGTTGTTAGTGTTGTAATGCTGTTTGTGATGTCTTCCATTTGTTATGTTCAAATGTCTAATGCTTCAAACTGGTGTTAAAATTTGTCCATTAAGACAGATATCTTCTCAAAGTTTATGCTCCTCAATGTAGTTTCACTACACCTGCCATTGATTTAGTTACCTTACCCAGCCATTTGAACTCTAGCTGTTTCAGCATTTAACCCAAGCACTTATTCTCTTTTGTAAAAAAATTAATTAAATATTTCCCAATTACATGTAAAAATTTTTAACAACCGTTTTTTAAAATTTTGAGTTCTAAATTCTTTCACTCCCACCACTTCTCCTCCTTCCTTGAGAAGGCAAGCAATTTTATATTGATTATACATGTGAAGTCATGCAAAATATATTTCCATATTAGCCATGTTGCAAAAGAAAAAAACAAACAAAATAAAACAGTAACAATAAAAATTTAAAAAGTATGCTCCAATCTGCATTCAGAATCCATCAGTTCTCTCTCTGAAAGTCAATAACATTTTTCATCATGAGTCTTTGGAATTGTCTTCGATTGCTGTCTTGATCAGAGTAGCCTTTCACAGTTAATCATCCTTACAATATTGCTATTACTTTGTACAATGGTTTCCTGGTTCTGCTCACTTCACGTTGCATCATGTAAGTCTTCCCAGGTTTTTCTTAAACTATCCTGCTCATCATTTCTTATAAGACAATAGTATTCCATCATAATCATATACTATATCATATTCTATAATGTTCAGCCATTCTGCCAATTGATGGGCATCCCCTCTATTTCTAATTATTTGTCACCGCAAAAAGAACTGCTATAAATATTTTTATACAGTTAGGTCCTTTTCCTTTCTCTTTGATCTCTTTGGGATACAGACCCATATCCCCTCCAGCATTTGTTATTTTCATTTTCTGTCATGTTAGCCAATCCAATGGACTGAACACTAATTCTCAATAAACTAATTGCTTGGTTTTTCTGGTGGTTTGCGTTCCCAGTATGTACTCATAGAACTTCTGTGTTGTCCGTCTGAATGGCCCTTTTAATCTTGGTCTATTTAGCTTTTTCTTCTTTATTGCATTTTTTGGTATTCCTTTTAAGCTTTTCCTTTTCACCATGGTCTGGCTGTTTATTCTTGGGGAAGTGGGAGGTGGTGGTGGGTCTTTGGGACCCTGTGGGCTGTAAGTTACCACAGCTCCTTCATTCCTATTGACTGCACTTCTCATTTGTTTGGGGAGGTCTGCAGATTTAGTTTAGAGAAACGAAGACTTACTGGTAAATGTGATATTAGTCTTCAAGTAGTATAGGGTAAAGGAATATTAGACTTTTACTACTTGGCCCCATAGGGGAGAACTAGGAATAGTAGCAATAGTTTGAACAGAGCTAGCCAAAAGTGAAGGGGTCAGACTCAGTAAGTAACTGGACATGTCCAAATAGAGCAGTGGTGTCAAATAGCAATGGATTCCTGCAGGCCCACATTCACTTAGAAAACCACAAATGATGATTATCTTTGTGGCATTTTATTTTTTATTTATTTTTCTAAACATTTTCTGATTATATTTTAATTTGGTTTAGGCCACCCTCAGGAGTTTTGTGGGCCATGAGTTTGACACTACTGAAGAGGAAAGATGGCCATTGGTTGCTGATGTTGTAGAACAGATTCTTAGGTATGTTCTCTACTCAGAAATTTTGTGATTCTGGGAAGCTAAATCTCCCTCCTTGTTACTTCCACCATATGTCTTCTATAATTAGAATAATCTATTAGTTATTCCAAATCATAATCTTTCAAATATCTAAACATAGGAACTATGTCTACCACCGGATATTCTCTTCTCCATGCTAAATACGTCTTGCAACCTTCTCTGAGGCTATCTTTTACAGATACTTAATCTTCTTGGTTGCCTTCTACTGGTAACATTCCATTATGTTGACAGCTCTCTAAAATATGTGATACAAAGCTGAATGTAACACTCGATGTACAGCCTGAGTATAGCAGAGTAGAGTGCAATTTTCCCTTCTTTGGAATTTCGTTGCTAAGCTTCTATTAATGAAGTCTAAGATCAAATTAGTCTTTTTTTTTTAAGCAGCCATATCAAATTATTAGATCATATTGAACTTCTAGTCAACCATAACTCCCTCAGTCATTTTCATGTGACCTTCTAGCAAGTAAGGTCTCCCCCATGGTATAGTTGGGCAATTGATTTTACTAACCTAACCTAAAGCTAGAACTTCACATTTATCTCTGTTAAATTTCTTTCTGTAAATTCTGGCCAATCTTTCTGTTCTGTCAAGGTCTTTTATAATCTTGATTCTGTCATACACCCTCCTCATTGCTATTTTCTTTCTCATGTTGCAAAAGCAGACTTTTGAGCTGAGGAAGGATCTATTTCCAACTTCAGGGGCGATTTCTTGGGCTGAGTTATAAATCTTTGAATAATGAGGTTTTTAATGAAAGCAAGGCTAACACATCGTTAACTATGGGGAGCAAATGGTGCTTCTATAATAGCTATTTTTTGGGAGCTTAATGGAAAACTACAGAATATTGAAAATGTTTTCTTATTATTACTTAATTTATCAAATCCTCATCATTCATGGTACATTTTAAATGAGGTGAAATAGTCTTTAAAGATGCTACAGAGATCATTATCTAAGCACTTGGAAGCCAAATAATGTGTGGGAGTGGAAGAAAAAGGGCACATGAGGGGAAAAGAATTACCAGGCTAGCTGTGAAACTAGGAGACTGCAACACACATCAGCTTAGTTCATTGCCAACAATCCACAGGGGGACATAATGTGAAAGTTAAAATGGGATTGAGATAGGTGTGTTGACAGTTCTGCATCCGCAACACACATCTATCCCAAGGCACCATCTGTTACATCTTTAGGCTTTTTGTGGCTATCAGCAATCGAGGTAATTAAGCAAATGAGCAGCTAAAATTGAAGTTCCCAGGAAGGAAGAAAAGTTAACAAAGACATTGCTGTGGGGCTGAGGAGTAGTTATAGAGACAGGACCCCTAGGTCTGTTTCTACTTCTGAAATTGAATAGAAGGTGGATCAGGAGAACGAAAGAAAAAATCAACCAGCCTATGCCAAATAGCAACTTGAGTGTGGCTTATTTTTTTGAGGAGATATTGACTATATTGAGAAAATATGACTTTGATCTTTTATATGGGAAATTACAATCTGCAGGACAGTTAGATTAACACTACGAGAAAAGGTGGGCAAATCATTAGTACATTTGTATAGTAGAAAGAACATGGCCTCTGGGGTCAGAGTACTTGGGTTCAAATCCCAAGTCTGCCACTTATTCCTGTGTCATCTTGGTTAGTTCACTTAATCTCAGCTTCCTTATCTCTAAAATGAAGGTGAGAAGAGCCTTGGGATAAGTTCCAGTTGTCTTTGATGGTGGTGATGGTGGCTAGAGAGCTGTCTACGGGGCTTGCTGTTGTATCTGCAATCCCATTCAGGCCAGGGCTCAAGCCCAAACTGAAGGATAGAGCCTAGTGGCAGAGTTTTTATGGTCCAGTCAGCCAGAAATTATCTGAGTTTTGGCCATGTTCAGGTTCTTTGTCATCAGACCAAGGTCTATCCTGAACGAGGCAGACCCCTTCAGAAAGTCAGGAACCCCAGCCCACTTTCCACATTGGGAACATATCCATGCCATAGAAAACATCTCTATACATCCAATTTTAGCCGTGTCTTCAGTAACAGTTCCTGAAAGCAGGATGTCATTGAAACTTGTTGCCTTCATTAACAGTAGGGGGAAAGGGTGAAGTGGGGAATAAGGGTGGCCTAGATGGCATGGTGGATAGATTGCTGGGCCTGAAGTCAGAAAGACTCCTCTTGCTGAGTTCAAATCTGTCCTCAGACACTTACTAGTTAAATGACCTTGGGCAAGTCACTTTATCCTGTCTGCCTCAGTTTTCTCATCTGTAAAATGAGCTGGAGAAGAAAATGGCAAACCACCCCAGTATCTTTGCCAAGAAAACCCCAAATGAGGCCAAGAAGAGTTGCATACGACTGAAAAATGACTGAACAACAAGAAAAGATGGCTACTAATTTATTATCCTCTTTCACAAATAAAGAAATTGAGACTTGAAGCATGTAAGTGACTTCTCTAAGGTGAGTATATATAGTTAAAAGATGTCAGAACAAAAACTTAAATCCAGGTCTTTTAAATCAAGTCTAGTAATTTTATTAACTCCCTGACACTGCCTTTGTATTATGTATCTTGGTGTGAGATGTATATGTATATTTACTGGATATGTATGTGTGTGTGATAATAGGATTCAGAACTAGAAAACCTCTTTCATTTTACCAGATGAGAACAAGATTCCTGAAGTAATTTCCTCAAGGTCATACAGATAGGAAGGAGTAGAGATGATATTTGAACTCAAGTATTTCAACTCCAAATTCAGCCCTCTTTTCCATTATAGCACACTACTGAAGAAAGGCAGGGTGCTTTAGAGATCATTATTCCAGCTTTTTGGACTCCTTCTGCTCTTTCCTGTGTCTTTCCGAGGTCTGAATACATCATTCTCCAGAAACAGATGGATTTTATTCTTTGTAAGTAAGTGAATGGTAAGGTAGGTCCTAATTATATATACATGTTCAAAAGATCGTGTATACTGTTTGAGAATGGATAACGTCAAAGCTGCCCCAAATTCATGAGGTCTCAAAATAGTGCGATTAGTTTCAGACCCCTGAATAGATTTACAAGTACAATAATAACCTTGACAATGCTTTCACACTGATTCAGCTGATAGATGTCAAGCTATTTGGGCTTGATTCCTTATTGATTAATGTAGTAAAAGGTGCACAGCTGAGAATATGCATTAAGATGTAATTTAGTCAGAGGAATGTTCCTTGGTGGGAGGATTTCAGTTTCAAGGAGGAAGGTATGCCTGGAGATAAGCCCAAGTCCAGAATGGTTAAGACTTAGGTCCTTAGTTCTTAAAGGTCTTTCTTACTGTGGGTGACCAAAATAATAACAGTTTCATGATGCTAGATATCATGTTGTTTCAATCAGTGGGTCAAGAATTCCAGGTCCCAGATAGAGATTGAATTTTCTAAGGTTACTATTATGGGTATGTTATGACCAGGATAGTGTTCTTTATCGGTATTATATGGTCTGGTGATGCAGGCTAGTGAGACTAGGTCCCTTCCTATGGAGGGAAGAGGGCAAACTGTAGAACATATCCCCTGACTCCAAAGGAATCCTAGTAATCCTGGTGGTTAGTTTTATCTGACCTACTCTAGGGGCAACTAGGTGGTACAGTGGGTAAAATGCCAGGCCTGGAGTCAGGAAGACTTATCTTTATGAGTTCAAATCTGTCCTCAAACGTATTACTAGCTGTGGAACCCTGGGCAAACCCTGTTTGCTTCAGTTTCCTCATCTGTAAAAGGGGCTGGAGAAGGAAAGACCAAACCACTCCAGTACCTTTGCCAAAAGAACCACAAGTAGGGTCACAAAGTGTCGGACGTGACTGAAAAATGACTGAACAACTGGTCTAGTCTAGATGTGTGCATTAACAGGCTCTTAGCTTTCTTTGTTTATCTGTGTATATACCCATCCATCTGTGGACTAGCCAGTGACTGGGCAAGTTCTAGATAAAATTGGCTTCCTGGCAGTAGTCACACGTGAAGTCATTTCCCTAAGCCAGAGAAAGACCCACTAAGTCATAGCAAGTTGGTGCATGCATGCCTTCTTGTATCTTTATTTTATGAACATGTCTACATGGTTTTTATGTTATTCAATGTACCTTGTATGTAAATCAACTGAGTGAAAGACGGTTCCTTGAAATCTGAAACCTAACATACTTAGGATCAAATCTTGATTTTTCTACTTATTAACTATGTGATCTTGGTCAATTAACTCCATCTCCCTAGGCTTCAATTTCCTTATCCGTAAAATGAGGGGATTAGGCTAGATGATCTCTAATGACCTTCAAAACTCTAAGTCCTATAATTCTATGTTGGTCCATCGGTCTTTTGGGTTGTTGCAGACATCTGTAGTTACAAAGATTACTGGACTATACCATCCCAAAGAAGCCCTGATAAATGCATATTCTTGGTGTTCTTTAAGTACTTTTGGTTTTTCAAACCCTTTATAACCTGACTCCCTCCTGCCTTTCTGGTCTTATACCTTACTCTTCCCCACGTATTCTGCCATCGAGTGACAGTGACCTCCTTGCTCTTCCTTGTACAAGAAAATCCTTCTGATGACTGCATTTTCACAGGCTGTCCCCCATGACTAGAATTCTCTTCTTCCTCATCTCCACCTCCTGACTTCTTTAGGTTGCCAGTAAAACCCTGCCTTCTGTAGGAAGCCTTTTCTGACTCCCTCTTCATGGTAATGCCTTCCCTCTGCTAATTACTTCTGACATACATGCGCTTGTGGGTGTGTGTATGTGTGTATAAATATTGTTTGTACATGTTTGTTTGCTTGTTGTCTCTCCCATTAAACTGTGACCTTGACAGCACGGACCTCAGAACCTAGTAGAGCGTCCACCTAGTGGGCACTTCATAAATGTTTCTTGACTCACTGACTGACTGAAAACAATGAAATGAATAGGAAAACACTGATTAGCATTTACTACAGGTCAGGGACTGTGCTAGATATTGGGAATTCAAATATAAAAGTGAGATAATCTCTCCTTCACAGAGCTTATGTTTTAATAGGAGGATACAAGATATTCACAGATAAATAAATTCAGGATAGATACAAAATTAATCCATGATGATGGAGGGATATATGATCGACTGGAGAAATTAGGAAAGACAGTCCTCTTGAAAGAGGTGACATTTGAACAGCACCTTAGGGGGAGTTAGAGGTTCCAAGACACAGAGGTGAAGAAGGCAAGTCTTTTAGGGAGTAATGGATAGTGTTTAGAGTGTTGAGAAGAAGTCTAGAACAGTTATCAAACTCAAAGACCACAAGGAACCCCGAATGTGGCAGGAACCAGATTAAAATATCATTGAGAAATGTTTAACAAAATAAATAAAAATATAGTACAACATTTATAATGTTAATTTGTGTTTTTTTGTCAATGTGTAGCCTTCAGGGATCCTTTTTATTTCAGTCTGACACCACTGGTCTAGATCTTACTTTTATTGGCTATGTGACCCTGAGCTTAACTTCTATACATCATACACAGCTCCCTCAGACTTATCTATACACTCCTATATGGGCTACCACGTTCTTTGGCAGAGAGAACTCTCCACACTGAGGAAATTGCAGATAACAATAAAATCAGGGGGAAAAAAAGAACAAAGTAAAAAGTGCATGGCAGAGAACAAACACAAACTTACAAGGAAGCAAAGAAAAGATGGGCAGCTCTGAACACAATGTATATTATTTATTGTATAGGTTTTTTTGAAATGTATTGCTGTATATTTTGAATTCTCTCACATTCTGCTGTGCACATGGCAATGCTCTTTTTTCTTATTTTCTATTTAAGTTTTAGTATTTAAGTTTAGAATATGTTTCTTTTTCTTTTCTTATTGTGTATTTAAGTTTAAAATAAATTAATAATAAAATCAGCTAGCATCTATATAGGAGGCAGCTAGGTGGCTCAGTGGAGAGAGCTGGGCCTCGAGTCCGGAGGACCTGAACTGAAATCCAGCCTCAGACACGTAGTGGCTCTGTGACTCTGGTCAAGTCACTTAACTGCTATCTGCCTTTGTCCATTGGAGAAGGAAATAGCAAACCACTCTAGTATCGCTGCCAAGAAAACCCCATGGACAGCATTGTTGTGTGATGGTCCATGGGGTCATGAAGAGTCAGACATGACTCAACAATAAAGCATTTATAGATAGCTTTAAGGTTTGCAGAGAGCTTTATATATGCTATCTCCTTTGATTCTCACAAAAATCCTGCAAGATAGGCACTAGCATTACCTCATTTTATAGATGAGGAAACTGAGGTTGAGAGAGATTAAGTGGCTTTTTCCAGGGTCAATCATACAGCTAGTAAGTGTATATAGGAGGATTTGAATCAGGTCTTCCTGACTACAAGTCGGTCACTCTGTATACTATACCACTTACCTGCTGAATCACGTGTATATTTTGAGAAAAGTGGCCATCCCCCTCATTTTATGGGTGAAGATGCTGAGGTCTAAAACTGAAGGGACTTGTTCAAGGACATATAGATCAGAAGTGACAGAGAACGGAGCCTGGACACCGGGTCTCCCTACTGCCATCCATCATTCCTTTCTCTACAATCCATTGTGCTCCTATGTCTACCTGGTCCCTGGAGGGAAACACACTTTCAGGAGGAACTTTCCCCCTCTCCATTTCCTTAGTTCTGAATAGTGATGCTCAGAGTCCCACTCCTGGCACTGACAAGTTACCCTTCTGCATCCAACTTGCGAAGTCATCTTTCCTCTGGTTATTCTGACAGTAACGTGGATGTTGTTGTCAGGCAGGCAAAGCCAATGTAACTGATTCAGGGTGACCCAGGCTCTGTTCTGCTGTGTGCATCAATAAAATTGCCAGGCTTGCTTTGATTTCAGAATTTGTATTGTAGGTAATGATGATATATGAACTCAAGGCGCACATTTGATTCCCAGTGATAAGAATGGTCCTAGCAGCTAAGGGAGGGGGAGAAATCATTTTGATCTATGCTGCAGACAGACTCTTTGTGATACGGATGTCACTGATGGGGGATACAGATGAACACCAAGATGTCATTTTTACAGTCACATTTGGCCCACATTGGCTAAAGAAGGAACGGCTGTAATGGGAGCCAGAGAGGAAGGAGATGGGAGGTGTGGGTGGGAGGAAGCTTGAGTAAGAGGTTTGAAAAGGGAAAACTATTGAGGGAAGTAAATATGGAGTCAGCTGAATTCTATTCACAGCTCCAGCTTTGTTATACTAGCAGCCAGGTGTTACGCAGAGGAAATGATAGGAACAAACAGATGACAGTTATCCTTACTCCAAGGTAATCTTAAAAAAAAAAAAAAAGGACATCCTAAGAAATTATGGACAAAGGAGCATGAGATCCTGAGAGGGGCTGATGACCTGATCCCAGTGGAGATGGTTATGAACCACCATAAACTGGCTACTGGACACTAAAATCCCCCAGAGCCTATCTGTAGGAGTGATTCTGTTTAGTTTGCTTCTCCCTCCTTGAGCTTATATTGCCAAGTGAGATTCTTTTCCCTCTATAAACTATTGTCCAGCGAGGGACAGTAGAGTAAAATGGAAAAGACTCCAGCTTGAGAGTCAGAGGACCTGAGTTCGTCTGACTACCTATGTGACTGTGCAGGTCATTAAACTTTTCTGGGCCTCTGTCCCTTCACCTGTCAAGTGATGAGGCACGGACTGGATGATCTCTAAGGTCCTCTTTAGCGTTCTGTCTACGATCTGATGAATTATTCTAAAAAAAGGGGGGGGGGAGTCTCACTGAAGGCAGGGACTGTTGAGGGACCTTCCTAAAAGCCATTTTGCTGGAAGGTTAAGCAGTTCCTGTGTATAGTTTGGTAAATAACTACAGGAAGAAGCAATGCAGTCATCCATTTATTAATCCCCTATTGCCACAGACCATCCATCCCTTATCTCACAATGCTCAGGGCATCCTGCAGCATTTTCACAGCCTTGCTGGGAGGTTGGCAGGTGTTCACACAGGAGGAAATTGAGAACAGAGAACAGAGAATCTCAGAATCTTAAAACTGAAAGGGATTTGAAGGTTCATTTTATTTTAGCTTCCCGACTCCTATGACATTCCTATTTACTGTCATCTACCCTTCATGGGAACAATTCCAGTAATGTAGGTCGCTCATTACCTTAGGAAGTAACATTCCATTTTCACTAATTGTCATGAAGGTCTTCCTTATAGGGAACCTAAATCTACCTCTCTATAACTTCCAATAATGTGGCCTTATTTTCCAGCCATCCTCAGATTCCTCATCAACCTCCTTTTAGATTAGAACCTGGGATGCAGACCCTGGGACAACCAGCCCTGGCTCTGATATGTGATCTTTGACACTTTATCTTGGCCAGGACCAGGTGAACATATTGCTTCCCAACCATTTTTGACTATGCATACCTCCTATTAGCATATAAGATCCTTGAAAGCAAGAACTGTCTTACTTTGTGTATTTCTATCCCCAACATTTAGTACAGTGCCTGGTATATGGGAAGCACTGAATAGTTTTTTTTTTTCCCCAATTCATTCTTTTATAGAACAGAACTTAGGCTATCTAAAGACAGTTGTCATGTTCTTACCTCAGGCTACTAAATCTTTGAGTTTAATTCCTTTGAGCCTTATATAATGATTGTAAGTCCCTTCATCATTCCCGTCAATTAATCAACAAGCATTTATTAAATGTGTCCTATATGCCAAGTGCTGTGCTAGCTGCTATGTATAGAAAGATTAAAAATAAAACAATTCCTGCCCTCAAGGAACTTATACTCTATTGGAGGAAGCAACATATAGAGTGTGAGATCCTAGAAAACAGGCGATATCTTTTGTCTTTCTTTGTATCCCCAGTGCTTAGCACAGTGCCTGGCACATAGTACGCACTTAAAAAATGCTAGTCGGCTGACAAGTACATATATACATTCAAAATATATGGAAAATTGGGGTAGCTAGGTGGCATGGTGGATAGAACACTGAGCTTGGAATCAGGAAGACTCATCTTCATGAGTTCAAATCTATCCTTAGACACTTACTAGTTGTGGGACCCTGGAAAAGTCATTTAACCCTGTTTGCCTCAGTTCCTCATCTGTAAAATGAGCTGGAGGAAGAAATGGCAAACCACTTCAGTATCTTTCCCTCCCCTCTGAAAAAACAAACAAAAAAAAACCAAATGGGATCACAAAGACTCAGACATGCCTGAAATAACTCAACAACAACAACAATATGGAAAACAAATGCAAGGCAATTTTGGGGGGAGGCAGAAGCAGTTAGAGGCATAGGACAATGTCTACTCTAGGAAGTGGCATTTGAGCAGAAATTTGAAGAAAACTAGAGAATCAATGTTAAAGTACAGAAGGAGGAAATACACTCTAGATACGGGCAAACAATCTTCTCTTGCTTAGAATCCAGTCAACACACTACTTCCCAGACATTTACAAACCACACCGACACTCTAGCCATCCTCCTCATTCCCTTTCATCATAACTCATACTCAGCCCCTGAGACCCTGGGCTCAGATAATTGGAGTTTTCATTTTGTCTTGCCCAGAACCAAGCCACTGTACTGCTTCCCAGACATGTCCAAAACGTGCTACCACTGTCTTCCTCATCTCTCTCCTCCCTATATGTTGCCTTCCATTATTAGAATGTAAGCTCCATGATGCCAGGAATGTCACGCTTGCTTATATTTGTATCCCCAGTGCTTATCACAATTACTAGATACACTGTGCTTTTTCATTCATTCTTTCATTCACGCCTTCATTCCTTCATTCAACCTGTGAAAAGGTATAGAGATGAGACATTCACTGTTATGTATAAAGAGTAGTAAGAAGGAGAGTCTGTTGCTCTACCTTGGCTTCAACTTATAATGTGATGTCCAGAATGAAATACGATATTCTAGATGTGTTCTAACCATGCCAGGATACAATGGGACTATTCCTTCTCTTATATTTCCATTATATTCCCATTAGTGCATACATGATCACATCAGCTTCTGGGAGAAGCCACACCAAACTAACTCATTTTCTGTTTGTAGTCAATGAATATCATTGCTTTTTTTCCCCTCGTGTGATCCACTGTTTAGTTGTGTTTTTTACCCAATCTTGAAATTGTTTAGTACCTTCGGATCTAAGAGCAGAAGTTTGTATTTATTTTTAGGAAATGCCTTTGCATTTGTTTTCATCTACTGAGACTTTTCAGGATCCTGATTCTGTTATCCACTAAATTAACTCTCCTTCTCAGTGCATCTGCAATGACAATCTGCAAATTTGGTAAGTTTACCATCCAAGTATACAGTCAAGTCATTGATAACAAAAAAATTTTTAATAGCACAAGCTCAAGGATAGAGCCATCTCTATTCCATTCATGAAAATTCTTTGCAACTACACCTAGACATGTCACATTTCTCCATCAAGGATTTTGTGAGAGATTTTATCAAGAGCATTTCTCACATGTATTGTTTATACAGCACTCCTCTGAACCTCCCAACTAACTAGTAGGCTTGTTAAAAAAAATAAAGAATGTGGTTTGATGAGCATGACCTTCCTAGGGAACCTATACTGGCTCCTAATGATTACACTTTTCATTCCTAAGCACTCACAAACCATCTATTTTATTATCATTCTATAATTTTGGCAGAGATAGACATAAAATTCATCATCTATAATTAACAAAAATCCACCTTCTTACCACTTGTGAAATCTGGGGAAAATGTCTACCCATTTTTTCTCTTTGGTACTTCTATTGTCCTTGATTTCCTAGAGATTTCTGAAAGTCCTCCAATCATTATTCTGAAATTTTGTCCTATTCTATAGGGGAATTCAAGTAGGGTAGGAAATGTGAATTCATTTAATAACAGTAGAGGATAGGTGGTGCAGTGGATAGAGTGCAGGGTCTGGAGTTAGGAAGAGTCATCTTCATGAGTTCAAATCCAGCTTCAGACACTTATTAGCTGTGTGACCCTGGGCAAGTCACTTAACCCTGTTTGCCTCAGTTTCCTCATCTGTAAAATGAGCTGGAGAAGGAAATGTCAAACCATTCTAGTACCTTTTCCAAGAAAACCCCAAATGAGGCCAAGAAGAGTCAAACACGAGTGAAAAATAACCAAAAAATTAACAATAGTAACTCACATTTGAATAGTAAGCCCTTAACATTGGCAGCAGCTTGTCTAACAAAATTCTGGAAATTTTAGCCGATTTTAAACTTTGTATGATTCAACAGTGCTGCCTCCCCAAAACTGATCAATTTTGGGCTTACTTGAAATGCACTGTTTCCAGGAGCATGCAGGTAATAGTGTTGCTGTACTCTCTTCTAGCCAGACCTCATCTGGAGTATTGTGTTCAGTTCTGTGTGCTACAGTTTGGGAAGGATATAGATTAACTGGAGAATGTCTACAGGAAGGCAACTGGAATGTTGCAAGGCTTTGAGACTATGCCATCTGAGCATCAGTTGAAAGAACTAGGAACGTTTAGCCAATGAAGCCAAATCTCCTATGGACTAGAGAGCCGTCTTGAATACCTATAGGGATTTCATGAAAAAGAGGTATTAGAGTTGTCCTTTTTGGTTTCAAGAGAAAGAATCTGGAGAAAGAGGCAGTGGTTGCAGAGAGCTGAATTTGGGTTTGGTATCAGGGAAAATTTCATGACAATCTGACCCGATAAGAGAGGAATGGTCTGTGTATAGAGATAGTGAGTTCCCCCTGATTTCAGGGCTTTCAGAGGAGCCTGCCATCTGCTGGGTTTGCGGAAAGGAGAAGTATTTCGGTGGGGTGGGGGCATGACGTGGTTTAGATTAGATTAGTGCTTTTTAAACTGTAGCATCAACAACTTACACTATGGCAAAAAATTTGGCAACAGTAAAAGATTTTCAAACATACAACGACCAAAAATCAATTAAAAATCTAATGTGTAATGAATTCAAGGTGTTTCTGGCAGCGCTTGGCCATTTTGCATCATACAACTTCACTGCAGCCTTGGTTCTGAACACAAAGCATGTGCGCTTTACGCTGCACGTGCTCTCAGGCCGTGCAATGCCAACAAATGCTGCCGAAATGCAAAAAGGGGTCACACACGGAAAAAGTTTGAGAAGTCCTGGACTAGATGACCACTGAGAGCCCTTCCAACTCTAAAATTTTGTGACTTACAAATAGAAACGTCTAAGAACATGAAGGTAGTTTTACCTGTCTTTCAACAGGATTACTAGGACCATCTGTCAATAAATATATGTATTAACAAAAAGATCCTTCTCTGAAATATAATCTATAGCAGTAATATTCTTACACATGTACAGAGGGCTCAGTGAGTTCCAGAAAGCTCTATGCGAGAATTTCTAAGGTGTGTGGGTTGTTCAGGGAGAACTGGCACCTCCACTGTAAGGGCTTTCTGAGACCTTTTCAGGGTTGTTCATCCATCTTTGGTGTCCACCTGTCACCCAATTCTCACCTTTGGCTCCAAGAAGCCATCCATGTACAGTGGCCACACTCTGGTTAAACTATCTCAGCAGATGAGCTAAATGAGGATGAGGATAACTGACAGGCCTCAAACCTATTCATGAGTTAGGGGGATGTCTCCCCCAAGCATGTGAAGACTTCCCCTGGCAGAATGGGCAGATGAGAATAATTTGTTCCAACAGCCATTAAGGTGGCTAGAGTAGGTAATATGGATGCTTAGAGCTTGACATCAAAGATGGCAAGGTCATTCACTGCATCCTGGACAATCACTAGTCATCTTGATTTTCATCTTGCCGCTGGATTTCAATGACTCTGGAAGAGAGAGTAAGGTTGATGACTTTGTGCAACTCTGCCTCACTTAAATACAATTCACGCACAAGCTAAGACATTGTCCTGTGACATCATTGATCCTCTTTGCAAAGGAAGGACGAGCAATATCTAAAAGGTGTCTAATCACTAGGCAGAGTTTCTAAGAGTGGGAGATCATTGCAGCTCCTTCCTCCCTTGGAAAAAGGGGGTAGATTCAATTGAGCACCTACTAAACGCAAGGCCCTATGCAGAGCAAACTTCTTAAAACCTTCAGTGATCTGTAAGTGCACTAGTGAGGGTATTCCTTCCAGATCCATCACAAAATACATGGGTTCTGAGAGATCATATAGCAGAAAATAATCATCAACTTGTGTCCAACCTGGTCTTCCAAACTGAGTGAGACTGTTCCTCAGATGACAGATATTCCGTCTGTCACAAGGACCATATAACACTATTCTGAGGCTACAAAGATAAAAAAAAACCCACAACAACAATACTGTAACTGCCCTGAAAGAGTATATGATCTACTTGGGGGAAAATAAGACAAGTTGGGGCAGCTAGGTGGCACAGTGGATAGAGCACTGACCTTAAATCAGGATGGACCTGAGCTCAAATCCGGCCTCAGACCAAACACTTAACACTTACTAACCGTGTGACCCTGGGCAAGTCACTTAACCCCAATTGCCTAAAAAAATAAGACAAGTATAAAAATAATAATAGCTAACATTTATAAAGCACCCACTGTATGCCAGGCATGAGTCTATGTGCTTTACTATATTTATCTCATTTGATCCTCAGAACACCTTAGGAGGTATTATTATTCCCAGATGAAGAAATGAAGACAAACAAAGGCTAAGTGACTTGTCCAGTAAGTATCCGAGGCTGGATTTGAACTCAGATCTTGACTCCAGGCCCAGAGTTCTGTGCACTCTGTAGCTGTTGCATTGGTGTGATAAAAGGTAGACTGGCATAGTAGAAAGAACATAGAGTTTTGGAGTAAGAGAACCTGAATTCAAATTATGGCTTTCCTATTTATTTCCTCTGAGAATGGGTTAGAACTTGAAATAGAGTGACTTGAGCAGGGTCACACAGCTAGTAAGTGTCTGAGGCCATATTCAAACTCAGATCTTCTTAACTGCAGACCCAGCACTCTATCCACCTCACCGGTAGCTGCCTGCAGATCTGCAGACCAAGTCTTAAGCCAACCATCTGGAAAGACAAGTACCAGCCTTCTCGGATCAGTTCTTCAAACAGAGCAATGCAAAATAACTTCCCAGTTTTCCTCTTATACACAGAATAAGTTCTATTACTGATAAGCGTTGGTGAGGCTAAACTGGTTTCCTGACTTTCCAAAGGAATGCCTTTTAGAGTAAGAAGGGGTTCCCTGTTGCTTCCACCCCTACATCTATACCTCTAAATGATCTTTTATCATTATCTGAGAGGTGGAAGAAGCAGAAAAGAGAGGGGGTGGGGTGAATCTGGCTCATCCTTTGGCTGACCTTTATTCATGGAGTTGAGATGGGAGCCTTTTCTCTTGGCTGACTTGGCTGAGGACTATAAAATTTTTACGATCTGTGCAATGCCGAAGGTGAGAGTAGCTGATATCAACAAAGAAAAGAACAGAGATGCTATGAAATTTGTCCTGAATGACTTTTCACTTTTCTAAACCAATCTCCAAAATTTAAAGCTTGCTATCTATGTAGGTACAACAAACAGGTTAACAATTACCCGGGACTTTTATTCAGCATTTCATATATTAGGGTATCTTACGTCTGTGACACTTATTGACAGGCAAACATAAAGAGCTAAACAAAGCTACTAGAGCGAGGCATCCCAAATTACAGCATGAGACCAGTCATCATGTGTCATCGCATACCTATAAAATGCTCTTCCTAACCAGACATTGGGTAAAGCTTGTATAGGAGTCGTAGTATAGTGGATAGCGGTCTCGTGTTAGAGACGGGATGAACCTGGGTTCAAGTCCTACCTCATACACATACTATGTGGCCCTGGGGAAGCCGCATAATCACTCTGTGCCTCAGTTTCCTCATCTTTGAAATGAGTGGTTCAGACCGAACGTCTTCTAAAGTTCATTCTAGCTTTAAATCAATGATTCTATGACTTCTCAATTATCCCTTATGATGGACGCAAGCAGCAACACAGCTAATGCACCAAAATGGTAGATCATCCTGAAGTCACTTATATGTAGGTTTTGGATGTATTATGACCTTTCATCCCTGTATTATTTCCTAATTACATTTTCTTCAATTGATATCAATACTACTTTGTATTTCCCAAATCTGCACCAAATGGCAGAACTTTCCTGGCCAGCAGGCAGTGCAGTGGCAGACATTTGCCAGGAATAACATCCCCCTCCCATCTTCCCTTTCTCCAAGTGAATAATCACTTCACAGATCAGTAAAAGTTTACAAGGAGAGAGTTTACATATTAAATACACACAGATACCAAGTTGACGGGGCATCTGAAAATATCTGGTCCACTGCACAATTTCGCTATTGCGTCATACGGATGCAGACTATGACTACATGGAGGAAGTGACTTGCTCAATGTCACCCAGTCAATTAGTATCATAGCCAAAATTAGAACCCAAGTCCTTTGATTCCTGGTCCAAGGTTCTTTCTGCTACGTCACATTTCTGAACCTCTCAAACGTGTATGGAAGATTATGAGAAAGAGTTGAAAGTGAAGTTGAATATTCATTTATCATATATTTTAGCCATGAATAATATCTACATTTCTAAATACCTTCATTATTTTGTCTGAATTTCTAACACACAAAGGATCAAATGAAATAGCATGCATGAATCATTTAGTAAATTTAAGATAAATGCTAGCTATTATTATTCTTCAGTTTCTGAAATCAAGTCTTTTCAAAATGTGCTTGAGTTCACCATAGTATTTGATTTAATTAAACAAGCATTTATCATGTCTACTGCTAAGTACTGAGCTCTCTATGGGGTTATTGACTTCCATGCCATCTTGCAGCAAGGACAATATAAAAATGAGATAGAGGGAAAGTCTGTTTGGATGGTGTTTATTTTTAAGTGAATGTACATCCACTATGTATTAACTCATGTCTCTGAAACCACGTACAGATATATCTTAAAGAATGTTGCCTTAACTAATATTGCTTAACAATAATATTAATACGTTATGAACAGTGCTATAAATCATTTGTCCAATTGTCCATTAGAAAAATGTTTCATCGATTTTCTTTGTCCTTACATCACACTGATTTTTTGGAAAAAGACCACCCTGCTCCTCTCTCAGTTCAATCCTGACTTGTAACAAATGAAAATAGTTAATAAAAAATCCCAACTACATAGTGAAGACATCTGACAACGTATACAACAGTCTGCCCTACTAGTGGCTTACCTTTCTATTATAAGGAGAGGAAGTATGTTTCATGATCATTCTCTAGGACCTTCAAAGGTTTTCCAATTACTTAGAATTTGGCTTTCTTTTAATGATCTTTTCACTTACATTGAAGTCATTGTACATGTTGTTATTTTGGTTCTACTTATTTTACTATGCATTAATTGATATAAATCTTCCAATGTTTTTCAGAATCTTCATTTTCATGATTTCTTCCTCTGTAATAACAATCCATTATATTCATATGCCATATTTTTTTCATTTTCAGTTAGTGGATAAATACTCACTTTGTTTCCAGTTCTTTACTACTACAAGAGAGATGGCATGAATATTTTAGGCCTTTGTTTCTGTTTTTGACTACTTAGGGATATAAACCCAGCAGTAGGATCTTTGGGTTAAAAAATCTGGAAAATTTAGTCCATTTTCTTGCATAATTCCAAGGTGACATCCAGACAAGTTGGAACACTTCAAAGCACCATCAGTGCTTTATTAGTGCATATATATTTTTTCACAGCCCCTCCAATATTTTTTTCATTCTTTATCTGCCAATTATCAGGATATAAGCCAAAATCTCAGAGTTATTTTAATTTGCATTTCTCTTACTATTAGTAATTTGGATCATATTTTCAAATAGTAATTTAAAATTTGTAATTTTTCTTTCGAAAACTACTTATTCATATATAGATCACTTATGTATTGGAACATGATTCTTGGTGTTACATATTTGTGTCAATTTTCTATATATCTTGGATAGCAAATGTTCAATAGTAATATTGATCAAATATGTTTGTTCATTCTACAATTTCTATCCATATTCTATTTGCACTTTTTTGTGCAAAAGCTTTTAAATTTTATGTGATGAAATTTGTCAATTTTGTGACCTTTTTATATCTTTTTGACCATATTATAAAAGAGAACCTATACTTCTAAAGTTGTTTTTTTAACATAAATGAATGCTACTACATTTTGTCAAAGATTTTCTGCATCTATTTAAATAAGTACTTATTTGCATATATAACATATGCATTATATATACTATACACACAATATTATATATGTACTTGTGTATATATAATTATTTGATTTTGTTTTCATATGACTATTTGCAAATTATTTTTCTAATGCTTCCTTATTCTCATATTTCTGGTTTTAATCCAACTTGATCACAGTGATTTTTTTTTGCCATATTTCTATAGACTCCTTGCAAAGATTTTATTTAAGATGTATGCAACAATATTCATTCATGAAATTTATCCACAATTCTCTTTCTCTTATTTGTCTCTCTCCAATTTGAGTATCAGGATCAAATTCATGTCATAAAGGAGTATGAAAGAATATCTTCTCTGATGATAGTTATTGTAGCACAAATTTGAATTATCCTTTAAATGACGCAGTTCTCATAATTCATTTGGCAAAGAATCCTCCACTCTACCCTTTGGCATTTCACTTATGACTTATTCATTTTTTCTTCAGAAGTTGCAATGTTTAAGAGTCTTATTTCTTGATATGATAGTTTGGGAATTTCACATTTTTACAGATTCCTATTCACTTTAAGCTCAAAGTTTTGCTATTATTTGTGTGCAGTAGTTACTGATACTTTCAAATTTTTGTTTTCTTCTCTTTTTATCTTGGTCAAGTTAGCAAATGGTTTATTGAATATTTTAGATTTTTCAAAAAAAGCTTAGCTTTATCTGTTCTGTAGTCTTTGTTTTTGATTCTTTCTATTTATCTTCTAAATTTTAAAATTTCTTCTTTTGTATGTGTTTTAGGAGGGCTGGTTTGTTTTTTTCTATTCTTTCAAATTGCATGCTCTGTTTATTGATCTTTTTTCTCTTCTATTAACATAATTTTCAGGGATATAATTTTACTTTGAGGACTACTTTAGTTGCCTCATAAATTTTTGTACATTTTCTCATTATTATAATTGTCTTTAAGGTAATTATTTAGTGTTTTTATGACATGTCATTACTTAATTTCAATTAAGGTCAAGCATTTCTTACTGCTTTTTTGTATGAATTATTGTGCTATGATAATTATGTTCTGTAAAGAATATACTTACTATTTCAGACTCTTCACATTTGCTTATGACTCCTTTATTCCCTAGCATATGATCAATTTTTGCAAAGTTACATATGGCATGCTAAAAAATAATCAATTTTAATATTCCCATTTTGATGCCACCATTGATTGAACGAATCTATTTTTTCAAGTAATCTATTCCACTCTCTCTTTTTCTTATTTATGTTGGATATATTTGACTCTGATAGAGGAATATTAAAGTCTCCTATTATTTCTTTTTCAATGTATTTCTATAATTTTTGGCTGTTCTTAATAAGTTAAGTACCAATCCTCTAGCATGTATACATATTTGGAAATGTTATTTTCCATTACTTATGGTATTTAAAAAACATAATGTAGTGTTCCTATTGGTTCCTCTTGATATTTTTAGTTTTATTATTGCTTTGTTTCAGATGATGTGTGCAACTATTGTTTTCTTAGAGTGTTCCATAGTATAATAGATTTTTTCAAAAACCTTCAGTTTTGCTCAGTCTCTATTTATTTTCCATATTTCTTATTTTTAGTAAATTGTTGGATTTTGTTTTCTGATCTTTATTATTTTTCCTTTTATTGGGGAAGTCAATCCAATCACATTTGGTGTTGTAATTTTTAAAATTGTTGTTTTCTTCTATTATAGCAAATATTTCCAATACATATATTTGCATGCATAATACACATGTAATTTTATATGTTATATAAATACCATATATACATACATTTATATTTATAACTATATCCATATATAGCCAGAAATGTATTAGTAACACCTATTGAGAAGACTTTTTATTTTGTCAAGAAGTTTTGGTTCCTGATTTCCTGTTCTCTGGATTCCTGGCTCATTTAGTTTCTGATTTTACAATTATAGCCTACTCTCTAGTACCTACTGGCTTTTTGATTCCTGACTGCCAGTCTATTTTTAACTCATTGGCCACATGTAACCTAAGGCATCTATGTGTATGTAAAACTGTTCTTCTTACTTTAACTACCAGGAAATGCTAGACTCTGTATCTGGTGATAAGGGTCATGTGTGGTCAGTTTCATGATAGCCCCTATAGTTATTCACTTTACCTAATACATTTTCATGCTCTGTGATAACCAACAAGCTCAGATAACTAGCTGCTTCTCCCTTTTTATGGGTAGCAGCACTCGTCTCATTTATTTAGGGAGTTATTTGTGTGGATTTATCCAATTAAGTGTCTTTATATTATGGTTTGTAGTAAGTGCTCTGCCAGTTGGAAAACTCTGGCCTTTTTGATGCCGCATTTCAATGGAATGCAATCTCACAAGCAAGGCAGTCATTTGAATACAGCTTGAAAGTATAGAATTCTTTACTCATAATCAGGATGAAAAATTAAAACAACTGGATACATTGAAACAAACACCACACAGAGTGGACATCTGTGGTTCCTCTATGTCTCAGGTAACCTAAAACTTTTTAACCTATAAGCAAGTCCTTAAACCCAGAAGTTCGATGGATTTTGGGTACTTAGCTTCAAGTCTACTCGTTATCTTTAGGTAATGCCCAAAGAAATTATAGCAATTAAAGGAAATGTGATTTGGGGTTCCAGAATCAAACTTTCTCATCCTTCTTGACATGGGAAAGAGAAGATATCACATGAGCTCTGAATGTCTAAGCATTAGAATTCTCTGCTAGATATCATCCTGGGGAGTTGGGATGTCACCATTCTAATTCTGACAGGTATACGGGGTATGAATCATCTCTGCTCTATTTTGCAGCAATGAATACAAAAGAAAGGGATTTCCATGGGACAATATTGATCCACGTCTCTCAGACCTGTCTAGGCACTACATCCTTTTCTCCGTCCTTGCTCCTTTTCGAATTCTCATGCCATCTACACTCTAGGTCACTTCTGCACTGAAAGTGATGCCTTACCTGCTCTTTGATTCTTCCCTTATTATCTCAGTAGCTGAATCTCTGTGGGTATGTCCATTTTTAATTTTCTTTAGAGTTTGTTGAAAAGTCTGACTTGACATATGGGTCCAACTGCCTAATGGCTTGTCAACTGGTAGATATAGATGCAGTTTCTTTCCCCATCACTCTTTCTCCTCCCTACTCTAAGTAGCCACCTGCTTCGCTGCTCTAGACCAGGGTTCTTAACTTTTTTATATGGACCCCTTTGGCAGCTTAGTGAAGTCTATGGAACCTTTCTCAGAATCATTTTAAATGTATAAAATAAAATATAGGATTACAAAGGGAACCAATGATACTGAAATTCAGTAATCAAAATAATAAAAATATGAATCCCAGGTTAAAAACCCCTACATCTAGACTTTGCCTTAACTATGAACTTTCAGATACTTCCAGGGCCTAGTCTTTTCCTATAAAAGGATTTTGTCCTACACTTCCAGACTTGCCTTGCTTTTTTTCCATTCCTGGATTCTTGACTTGGTTACATCCTCTGCTTTAATCCCTCCCTTAACACTAATACCTGATCTTGTCTCTTGCCTAATTTCTTCTTCTTTGGAGTCAACATTTGTATAAAAGTTAATTTAGTTCTAGTTACTTTCCCTCTCTGGGCCAATTTCCTCATCCACAAAATAATAATAATAATAATAGCTATAATTCATATAGTCTGATTTCTGCAAAGCAATTTAATCCTTACAACAATTCTGTGGTAGAGGTACTATTATTATCCCTGTCTTATAGATGAGAAAACTGAGGCTAAGAGAGATTAAGTGACTTATTTAGAGTTAACTAACTAGTAAGTGTCTGAAACAGAATTTAATCTCAGGTCTTCCCCACTACAAACTCACATCCCTACCCACGATGCCACTGCTTTCCCTAGGAAGGGTTAGACAGATGATCACCAAGGCTCCTACCAGCTCTAAATCCTAAGATTATAAGAAATGTCAAAATAAAGATACAGTCTAGCAGTGGCTAGAGAAACACTCTTGTAAACTTTGCTATCATGCTATTTTATTGACAATTCACTGTAAATTCTGTGACTTGGAGACCCATCCTGGCAGGTAAGTTGCCAGCAGTTTTAGAACCTAGATTCATAAAGACAAACTTTTTTTAAATTTTACAACTTAGAGATCATAGAATTTAGATCTGAAAGAAATCTAAATCACTTAGAGAACTGCCCTTTCATCTCTGCTTCACCTTTATAAAGATATTCGGCATCTTTACCATGACCTCCAGTCACTCCAACCTTCCCAGTCCACCTTTCTCCCTTGACCCTATAGTTAACAAGTTCAAATACAAACTACCCTCTATCCTTGAACCCCTTGTCCCCTTCTCTATCACTTTCCTGCCCTGCCAAACCCAAAAGTGGGGTTACCCTCCCCCACCATCCGTATTTTCCACTTACAATGCAATGCTGCTAAATATAGTTAGAGGAAGTCATACAATAGTGCCGACTGTTTCCACTCCAAATATATATTATCTAATCACAACTGGGTCTTCATTGTCACTGCATGATAAACATTTGATTTTTTTCATGAATGCCCTGCCCACAGCAGCTGTTCCCAACCTTGTTTCTTCAAGCTTCGACATTCTCTCTTTCCTCACAGAGGCCCTTGCTTCCTGCTTTCCTGAGACAATAGAGACCATCTGCTGTGAAAGGCCCTCTCTTCTTCTCCCCTGTTCAATGCCTCATCACAGTCTTCATCTCCTCCCTCATTGCCTATATCCAGTCAATGGCCAAGCCTCCCAACCCATCTCATGTCCATTCTTTTCTTACACTCACACAGCAACCACCCAACTTTATATCCTCCTTGATGTAAATACATCTGGACTATTGCGACGGTTTCCTAAATATCCTCTTTGCAGAGTAGTCTCTCCCTTCTCCAATTCATCTACCCTCCATACATCTGCCAAGATAATCTTTCTTGAGCTCAGAGCACATCCATGCTCAGGAATCCTCAGTAGTTCCCCGCTGCCTCTAGAATCTTAGCTTGGCGTTTTAAGTCCTTCACAAGCCAGCTCTAATCTTCCATGTCTCTTTCCCATATACTTCTCCATAACCCTCTCTGTTCCAACCATAGAGAGAATCAACTATTCCATAGGTCTTCCTTACCTCTACCTCTTAGAATAATAAAAAAATAAAATAATAATAATGATAACAATAACTGTACTTATATAGTACTATATTCCACAAACCTTACTCACTTCTGCCTCTAATAATAATAATGGCATTTATATAGCACTTCAAGGTTTACAAAGCCCTTTACAAACATTTTCTCATTCTATCTTCACAACAACCCTAGGAGGTAGGTGCTCTTATCATCCTCCTTTTACAGATGAGACAACTGAGGCAGAGAGAAATTAAGTGACTAGCCCAGGAATACACAGCTAGTATGTGACTGAGGCCAAGCTCAGGTCTTTTTGACTCCAAGTACTGCTTTCTATCTACTGCATCACCCTAGTTCTTGTTAAGAATCCATAGCTTTTTTCAAGGCTCAGCTTAGGTGCCTCATGTGACAAGTGTTTCCAAATTACCCTATTTCTCATTGTTCTTTCCCTCCATAAATTATACCTATTGTATTTATTTAGCCATGTAAATGGTGTATCCCCCAAGAGAATGTAAGGCCCTTGGTGAATTGAACTACATTGAGATCATCTAGTCTACAGTTTCTTAACCAGAGTCCATGAACATAGAGATAGAGATAAATGTAGATGGATGGATGGATAGATGGATAGATAGATAGATAATTGAGATGTAGATGTAGCTATAGATGCAGATAAAGATGTAAACATTGATATATATTTTATATAAAATATATCTTGGTAACTATTTGAATTTAATCAGTTTCCTATATAATCATTTGTATTTTATTTTATATGTTTAAAAACATTATTCTGCAAAAGGCTGCATTGGTTTCATCAGATTGTCAAAGAGGTACATGAAATAAAAAAGGTTAAGACCCTCTGATCTAGCCCAATATGCTCTTTAGCATATGGGGAAACTGAAACCCAGACACCTACCTTAAAATTCATTTAACCATAACAAAATAGGTTTTTCCTGCCCCTTTTTATATTAGGGCTTTGCATTCTGCAAAACGGTAAACTCACTTTGGCTCCAGAACTGAGTAGTGCCTCCTAGCTCTTATCTAGTCCCATAAGAACCGGTTAGCTCCCCTCCTCAACACCTAACTGACAACTGTCTTCAGGGGGGACCATTCCCCTTGCTGAACTTCCTCATTCTGTCCTGATTATGGGAGGGAGGAGAGAGCAAGTGGATAAGTGGACCCAGGGTAGAGCTTCCAAAGGGGACAGGATGCCAAAAGTAGTGAGTGCTCGAGGTCTGCCTCAGCCCAACTGGAGAGTAACTGCCCTCAGCTGCCTTCTCAGCCTCAATACCCTGCTCTCTTCTTTACTCTCCTGAAAATCCATCCAGGGCATTCACCCTTTGAAAATCCATACAAATGCATGGAACTGTGCTTTTAAATAGCCATTAAAGCATCATCATCCCTTGTGTGTCAAAGTACAAGGCTTTGCAGACATTAAGAAGTATCTATGTATGTCAATTGTACTTATGTTGAAAATCTCTGTGCCCAAGGCTGAAACATTGAATAGGTATAAATTACCCATTTTGTTCTGGGATTCAGCAATGTCTGAAAATTTGACTCCAGAATCCCCTTTAAGAGAAAAATAAATAAATAATGGATTTAATAAGTAAAAGATTTGCTGGCTTTGCAGTTATTACATTTAACAGCCTGGCCATATTCATTTGCTGAAAAACAGGAATAAAGACTTTGAAAGAGTCTTTAACGCAATGGCAGTTTGATTTGTGACTTATCTCCGAGTACAATATCTCAGCTCCGTCTTAATTTAGTTCATTAATGTGCCAGCAAAGGGCAGTGGATGCAATTAAGCTCCACAGAAATATAAACAAACAGTGCCCTCTTCTGGACACTGCTCACATTCCGTGCATACCCAACCAGCATAAATATCGATGAGGGTCCGGGGACGCCACACACACTGGCATCCATCACAGATGGCAGCTAGATACTGTGTTTATCATTAGTAAATCACCAGGAAAGACAAGCTTTCCATAACTCATGGGAAACTTAAGGCACTGAGGTTAAAAATAGCCAGGAACGTGCACCTGCTGAATTTGTCTGAAATACTGCATTCGGATTTCCTTGTTAATGTCTCCACGGAAAGGCCACTGCGGCCATTTGTTTGCTTGTCTTTTTTGAGTAACTCAGAATATTCTTTCCAATGGAAGCTCATTTCCAAATCCAGGCAGACGTGTATCTGGCTGAGGAGTCAGGTATGCATGGCCTGCATAAAGATAGAATAATAAGAGTTGTAAGCCTCTACATTTGCATGAGGATATTCCAAAGTGCAGTAGAAAAATCTGGAGATAGAAATGTGTTCATCCCATATGAAAAGGAAGGAAAAAGCCGACCTTGCAGCCCATAGATTGATTAGATGGTCTTATAGCAAAGGGCTTGGTTCATCCAACATTCATTGAATGCCTGCTCAGTGCTAGGCACTGAGCTTCTTACTCACTGAGGCTAGAGAGATGGAACCTAGGGCTCCAGCTTGGACATTTGCATAATAATCTCCTCATGGGGAGGGGGAGAATATTTATTTCAATTCTTAATGCCAGGGAGCTGTTGAGTAATTATTCTCTCCACTAATGAGGAGAGTCTTACGCAAATAACTAGGCTCGAGCCTTGAGTTAGAAGACAACTACAAAACAACCCCTGACCTTAAGGAGCTTACATTCTACTGGGAGGGACATAGACAACATGCAAACAAGTAAATAATGCAAAATATATACAAATGCATTTCTGGTCAGGATGTTAAAGATCAGCATTAAAAACCAGAAGAACTGTGAAGGCAATGAGAAGGAAGTAATACCTGAACTATGCTTTGAAGCAAAGGACTCCAAGAGGCAGAAATGAGGAAGGAGTATGTCCCAGGCCTGGAGGACATCCTGCATGCATCTCAGAAGTATATGGGCCAGTTGCCATTCTCATGGGCATTTAAGAAACACCTGTTTGTATACATCCCATGTAGAGCAAATTAAAAAGAAGTGTTTCCTTCTTCTCTTTTCCTCCCATCTAGGATTCTTGAGAAAAGTAGAGTATTTTGATAAGCAAAGAGAGGAACTGGGATTCACTGTGTGTAAAGGTTCACTGTGTTGTGAAATATAAAACCCTGGAATAAAAGAAGGTTATGAAAAGTACATTTAGAAAGATAGTTTACCAGAATGAAGAATCAAAGACTAAAAATGAATGAGGCAGTGGGAGGTTGGGAGGGAGACATAACATGAATGACAGGACTTTGTACTGAAATGAACTCTTTCACTTCTTAGTCTGAGAAAAAGCCAGTGAAAGCCTGAGGTGGGACTTGAAGAAGGGTGTGATGGGCACCATCATTTTTCTTTGGTCACTTGAAGGACACTACTCAAGAACAATGCCATGGATTCATTATATGTTATAGACATTTTCTTTCGGAGACTTTTAACTTCCCTGGAAGGTAAGCAGCATCCACTTTCTCCCTCCTTCATACCCCTCCACCGATTTCTGTTCATATCAAATTTCAGGATGACAAGAAGCACGCACACACACACACACACACACACACACACATACAACCACACACACAACCACATACAGAAAGAAAACAGCTTGCCTTAAGGTCATTCAGGATAAATAAAACCTCAACTTCATACAGCTCCATTCTCTTCTCCTTTCTCAGAAACAAGTTCACCACAAGCTCAGAGTGGGAAAAAAAATTGCTCTTTATAAAGCTATATCTAGAAATTTTTGTGCCTGGGGAAAAGTCAGGAAAGGGATATGGTGGCAGCAGGGCAGAGGAGGAGGGTAGAAGACATAATGACTGCATATGAAATTAAGAGAAAGGTGGTCTATCTTTCAGATAAGTGTCTGGACTTATATGCCTTGTGAGTGGGGAAAGGCAAGCCTCGCAAGGTTGGTACCATAGCAATGGGCAGTCTAGGAATTCCATGAACATGAGATCATATATGTGGAGCTGGAAGGAATCTTAGAAGTAATCTAGTCCAATCTTCTCATTTTCCAGATGAGGAAACAGGTACAAGGCATGCCTTACCTAAGGTCAGAAATGCAGTAAATATCAGAGATGAGATTTGAACCTAGCCTATCTGACTCTAGGGACTATGTACCTTCCACTTATACCAACCACATCACCATGTGATCTGCCAGAGAACCGCATGGGGTGGGACAGTGGTCAGTACTGGGGGAAGCTGGCCCTCCCATGTAGGGAGTGTGTATCTCAAAGGTAAGAATGCCACACTGGTTGTCAGCATCTGGGAACAAATCTCCTTTTACCTGGTCCTTGTTTTGGCTAAGGTTCTTCATGTTCTCTCATAGAGTCTCTCCTGACATGGTTACCAATCTTGCCATTTTCCTTTATCTCATCACCGACTTATTTAGTTCTAAATTCTATCCGGAAACAATCTCATGTCTCACTAAAATTGCTTACTCTAAGGCTGAAACACCATTAATTAATAGAACAAGACCCTAGAGGGACATCTCGAGTACTCTTCCCCAATAACATTCCTTCACAGAAAACTAAAAGGATGTATCATTTCTGGAGATTGCTAAGGCACATAATATTTTTCTACACATCCAGTATTCAGTGACCTGGTCAAGATGTAATGGCAGTATGCAAATGAATGTTAATTAAGGTGGATTATGATGTGACCATATCATATCCATTTATTTCAGAGAGAAAACCCTTCTACTGGCAAGATTTAAAATTCCTAATCTTGTGAAAAATATTCACATCGAAGACAGATTGGTAAACATATTCCATCATGGGTTCAAGGCCCCTTCAGTCCTTCCTAGTGTCCCATCAGCATAGTCAAAAATATTTTATTAGGTAACTATTTTGGGAATCTATTGGTGTTTTCTATAGGATCAGTAAAGAAAGAGACCTTTCTAATTTGCTGAAGAAGGAATGAAGAATAAGGGGCAGTGATTCAGAGAATTTCACCCAAATGGTGCCATTCCAACAGGAGTCTAATTATTATCTTGGCATACATGCATATCCTGAGTGGCTTTGGCCATACCAGCTAACCCAGTTTTTAGTGGTCAGCAAGCATATTGCTGGCTTTCCTGCGGAAAGTATTCAAAATGATGGTGCCCATCACACCCTTCTTCAACCCTATTGTAGATGTTTTCAATGAAATTTTCAATGACTCAGACAGA
>NW_020954580.1:29429242-29437156 GCF_900497805.2 Vombatus ursinus
ACCCTATTGTAGATGTTTTCAATGAAATTTTCAATGACTCAGACAGATAATATGGATATAAATACAATTGAATAAACATTAAACAGATACATAAATTAAGTATTTACTCTTGTAGGAATAAGAATAAATTAAATTTACGTGGACCATTTACTCAAAACACTTATTCCTCTATCTGAGGACTATTTCTTGAAGGAAAACACAACAGAAAACTAGGATGTTTAAAGTATCCACTCCCCTCTTTCTATGTAAATTTAATTTGGGAGAGAAAAGATTTTCTCAACAGACTAAGTTATGTCTCTGAGGCAATTATTTACTATATACATTCCCAAATCTAGCTGGACTAGACTTTCAGTTTAGGAGAGAAAATTTCCAGGTAGAGATTCAAGTAAGGGTGTTTACAGTTATAAAACTGTATCTTATGTCCAGGGCTTGTTTGTGTGTTATGTGTGATGATTTCAACATACAATAAAGCATATCGTTTCCCTTGCCCCATTGAAAGGACACACCTTAATGGGATTGCTTTCTGCAAGTGACTGGCTGTCTCTACTGGCAGATGGAGAGTGGTAGATTATGACAGCTAAGTGGGACAATATGTAGCAGACAAATAAAGACAGGAGTCAAGGAGAGAAGAGGAAAGAGAGTTCATGACTCTGCCTGTACTTCAGACCAGGCATTCTGATTAAAGCATAGTGATTTATAAAATAGGGATTAGGACTCCTTGTTAAATGTCAGAACCTTTTCAAATTCTTCCCCTGCAGCCATGAAATTGCATTATATCCCATAGGAAAATGCTTCATTAATGCTGAGCCAGAAGAGGAAATGCTACAAATTGTTCTCCCAATCAATGACCCCTTTAAATATCCAAATTTCCAAATAACTTTCTTTTTTAATTAAATTAAAATTTTCCAATTAGCAAGTCAATTTTCTCCTTCTCCCACCCCCACCCCCCCATTAGGAAAACAAAAGAAAAGTGATACCCTTGTAACAAGTATGTATATATACAAGCAAAAACAAATTTCCTCATTGGCTATGTTTAAAAAAATGTTTCATTCAGCATTCAGTCCATCACTCTCTACCAAGGGGTGAGTAGCATGCTTCATCATCAGTCCTCTAGAATTAAGGTTAATCATAGCTTTGATCAGAGTTCTTATGTCTTTTCAAGATATTTCTCTTTACAAAGTTATTGTTATAGTATAATTTGTTCTCTTCTCACTTCATTCTGAATCAGTTCATACAAGTCTTCCTAGGTTTCCCTGACGCTTTCCCCTTCATCATTTCTTACAACACAGTGGTATTCTATTACCATTCCCTCATTGATGGGCACTCTCTTAGTTTCCGGTTTTACCATGTAAGAATTACTACAAATCAAATTATAACTTTGTAAAAGAAAACAAATAGTTTTGTAATTTCTGCATCACACATACACATTCATGCACCCACCTGTAGAGAAGACACTGAGTTTTACCAATTCACTGTCATCTTACTGGTTGGAAATTTAAATATTTAAGGGTCTAAAATATGTTTATTGACTCCTGGCATTCATTTCTACCTTCTTTTTCCTTTCTTTATTTTCAGTTCATAATCTGTTTATTTGAAACAAGGGTCAATAGTCCATTAGAAAAAAATTATGTCTGTCCAGATCAAGGAATTCTAAATATGGCTGTCATGTAGGGGAATCCATACAAAGAATGTCATTGGCATAGAGAGCTTTGAACAAACTTTATTGCTATTCTCAAAAGGAAGAGAACAGCTAATGGGGAGGGCAGTCTCAGTGTGTAGTCTCCAAGTCCATAGTGGGCAGCATGCAATAGGAGTTGGGGTGGGGATATAAGAAGGGATAATCTACTCTCCAGTCAAAGGCATTGAACACCTGAGGGCTCAAACTTATATAGAATTTTAGACAAAGAGCCAGCATGGTAGCCATGTGAGATAACCCTGTTTTCTATAGGATCAGTAAAGAAAGAGACCTTTCTAATTTGCTGAAGAAGGAATGAAGAATAAGGGGCAGTGATTCAGAGAATTTCACGGTGCCATTCCAACAAGAGTCTAATTATTATCTTGGCATACATGCATATCCTGAGTGGCTTTGGCCATACCAGCTAACCCAGTTTTTAGTGGTCAGCAAGCATATTGCTGGCTTTCCTGCGGAAAGCATTCAAAATACTTAGGAAGCATCCCTGTTAACACCCAGCAAGACTAGATTAGAGGAAATAACAGAAAGAGCAGCACCATATACCTTAATAATGATGTGACATTCACATAGCTCCTCAAAGTTTACAAAGCATTGAATACAGATTGATTTCATTAGAGCCTCACAATTCTGTGAGGTAGACTTATAGGTATTATATTCATTTTACAGCTGAGAAACTGAGGTGAACCAAAAAAGGACTTGCCCCACACATCAAAGGATTTGATCCCATAATCTTCCTGTCACAAAATCCACCCTCTAATAGATTAAGGAAATAGGGATTTCTCCCTCTGTCTTTTGGATACTGCTGTGGTTTCTTCCTAATGATTCTCTTCTGGGTCCTTTAGATATTTTGGTTGGGGAAATTTTTCCAAGAACTCAGTCTGAAGGAGGCAGCTTACCCAATCAACCCAAAATAGTACAGTTTCTCTTTCTCTTCTAGTGAGTGGTTTTTTTTTCTCTATTTTCTCCTCCTTTCCTCCTAATGAATACACTCCTCTGTCCCCAAATCCTGCTTCCCTCTGATTTCAGGGACATCTCTTAAGAAATATTGGGGAGCGGTTATTATCATTGTTGAGGTTTTTTCTTTCTATATTCCCCTAACATCATGTACTTGCTGCCTGCATGTTACTGCTCCCCTAGAGCATAATTTGATTAACTCTGCAGGCTATGCCTTATGACACCACTGTACATTAATTAAGCTGTTGTCTGACCACTGCTTGCCTGCCTTCCTACCTGTGCACAGAACTTTCCAGAGCTCAGGTCAGGTCCACAGTTGTCATGAATCAATAATATGATTCCTCGATGACTTTCCCATTTCGTGCTGAATCCTGGTGCATTGGTGTTTGGTCCACTCCCGCAGCGTCCCCATCATTGAGACCAACAAGAATCCATGCAAATGAGCAGGGGCCCACGTTCTGTGTGATTTATTGCTCTGACTTTCCCCATCCCTTCATTTCATTTGAATATTCGCAGTAACATGAAAGTTGGGCCCATCGCTCTGTGATCACAAATAGAGAATTCTTTACTGTACTAACCAAGACATATTATTTACTGCTCAGTAGGCAGCAGTGGGATTGATTCAGCCAGGTACAGAGTGCTTGCCAACCAGCTGCTGAGCTTGGGATTGTTGGGTTAGAAAATCCATCAGAATTAAAGAGCAAACTTCGAAATAAATCGTTATCATTTTCATCCACACCCTCCACTCCGCACAGGCTGCAGATTTGTTTGCTTAAACATTTCTGTGAATCTCTTCTTAACGACAAGCAGTTATGAAAGCACATGCCTGGGGTTATTTCCCAAATATAACAACTGGGGCCTTGACAGTGTGATGTTGAGAGATGCTTTCAATTTCATCTGTTTTGTGTTAACTACAGCCTGGATCATTACAATCAGTCAGAACTCTTCTAACCATCTCTGATCCCTAAATCTGAAGCAAGGAGATTTGGAATCAAAGAATCTAGGCATGGAAAATGGGGCTTCATTTGTGCTGTGGAAGGGTTGCCTGCTGAGTATTGATGGGGGCCTCCCAAGCTCTGCTTTTACATGGTGAGGCAGCTTGTACCAGTGCTCTTATAAAAGATCCCCAGCTGCATGAATTCTTTGCTAGGGAATGTATATAGTGTAGGACCTGGACCCCTTTCATTCCTATGCTTTAGGTCTTTGCAAGGGTATTGGAATCACAGGTGATACAAGTTGGAAGATGCCTCCTGGATCAGATTAAAAGACTCAAAGTATACGTATAACCAAAAGGAAAACCTAGCCAACCATGTAGTGGGAGTAAAAAGTCAAATGTAAACAGCTGGGGTAATGTACTGATAGCTACAACATATTAGAAGACAGAAAAAGGCCTTCAGAACATTGGATAGATCCATTGTGGCAAAGTTATAGAAAATCAAGACAAGAAAGGTTTATTTGTTTGCTTTTCTTGGGCAGAGGAGTAGGACATGGGCTATGATTTGGGCCATGTGGAGGGTGTACAAGTGATGAGATTATCAGTCCATCAAAGTAGCAGCAGCCTTTAAGCAAGGCATTGTTGTTATATTGATTTTACAAATGAAGAAACTTGAGAAGTATATACATTGTCCCAGGGCAACACAGCAATTCTATGCCAAATCTGGAATTAGAAAACAGAACCTCTTTTTTAAAAAAATTAATTAAATTTTTTTTAATTATAAAGCACTTATTATTTTTCTTCCTCCCACCTTTCCCCCTCCCCCTGGAAAAAAGAATGGAAGAAAGGAAAGAAGGAAAAAAGAAAGGAAGGAAAAGAGAGAAGAAAGAAAGAAGGAAGGAGGGGAGGGAGGGAAGAAGGGAAGGAAGGAAAGAAAAAAGGAAAGAAGGAAGAAAGGGAGGAAGGAAAAAAGTCCTAGTCTCTCTTCTAAAGTCTAATTCCACATCGCTAATTGTCTATTTGACATTTAAAACAGGATATCCCAGAGACATTTCAAACTCAACACATAAAAAATTGAACTCATTACCTTTTCTCCCCAAACACTCTTTTCTTCCAAGCTACACTATTTCTGTCAAAGGAACAATCATCTACCAGTCTCTCAGCTTCATAACCTTGGCATTAACCCACTCCCTTCATTCTCACTCACCTCATAGCTCCACTCTTGCCAAATCTTGCTCTTCCCCACTCTTACCAACATCCCTTGTAACTGACCCTTTCTCTCTACCCTCACAGCTACTGCTTTAGTTAGGGCCCTCATCACTTCTCACTTGGTTATTACAGTAGCCTTCTAATTAGTCTCAATGCTTCAAGTCTTTTCTCTCTCCAGTCCATTATACACACTACAAATGAAATACTTTCCCTTAAACACTGATTTGGCCATTTGACTCCCTTACTCAATCAACTCCGGTGGCTTCCAGTTGCCTCTAAAACAAAATATGAATTCCTCTTTTTACTTTTTAAAGCCTTCCAGGAAGGCAAATGGAATTGAGAGCACTGGGCCTGGAACCAGGTAGACCTGAGTTCAAATCTGGCCTCAGACACTTACTAGCTATGTAACTCTGGGCAAATCGCTTAAATCTGTCTGCCTCAGTTTCCTCAACTATAAAATGGCTATTATAATGATAGTACCAACCTTACATGATTGTTGTAAGGATAAAATGAAATAACTGTGAAGCAAGATATAGGTACTGATGGACTCAGGCAACGGTATGCCCATCCAACTGCATGCCATGATCCTAACCACAGGCATTTTTTTGTTCATCTGGGTTTATTTAGCTGGATTAATAGGCCAAGTTCATTGGAGTGGCCATGGAGGAGATCTCATAATGCCCAAGGATCAGTGCAATAATATTGTCCACAAATGGGAGCAGCTTGAACACCTCACCATCTAGGGAGAATCTTTCTTCTAGTCAGAATTTAATCAAGAAACTCTCCCTGTTTCCCTGCTTTAGGATTCTTGCAACCTCATTGTCATTTGAGACATTGTAGTGTAGTATAAAGAGTGGTAGATTGGAAGTAAGTAGAGGCCATGGGGAATTCCCTCCTATAATATTTAAGAGCTGTATGATAGTAATCAATTCCCTTAAACACTTCAAATGTCAGTTTCCACATCTGTAAAACAGGAATAATTTTACCTGTAGTACCTACCTTAAGAAATTTCATAAAGATCAAGTGAACAACACACATAAAGCACTTTGTAAACCTTAAATTGCTGTACAAATGTTAGTTATCATTATTTATTTTACCAGTTGGGACATCACCATTAACACCAATTAGTATGACATATACAATGGGAAATTGGCACTTTGCTGAGCAAATCAGGAAAAATGAAGAGGGCTCCTGACTGCCAGAAATGTATAGTTTAGTGCTAGTGTCTATGATAGCACCTCAAGGTTTGCAAAATGCTTCACAAACAACTTGTGAAAATCAAATGAGATAATGAATGTAAAGCAATTTGCGAACCTCAAAGGCTGTATAAATGCCAGTCATTATCATTATCATTACCATTATTAATAATGATCATTATTAGGCTATAGTCACCAGGCTTACTTCTGGTGATGACTTCATTCCCTAAGCCTTCTACTGTTCTCCTGCTGAGCTCAAATAATGTTTGTAGGGCAATATAGAAGTGTTCTGGCAAATGTTTAACAGCCAGACTGAGGGAAGGGTTAGGAGAAAAGGATGCACACATACTTTCAAGTTTAATTTACATGATTTACCCTTTCTTAAGTCTATACAAGCAAAAAAAAAAAAAACAATAAATCAAGCACTGATAAATAGTGATTGCTGATTTCTGAAGTATAAAAGCTCACACTGAAAATTTAACAATCAGCCCAAAGGTGGCCAGATAGAGCACACCCTATTTACACATACAAGTTCATTTGATCAATGACTTGCTACCTGCATTTTCCTGCTTCTTCAGAGCATGATCTCAGTATATGGTAGGTATTGAATAGATGTTTAATGGATTACATCCATGTGTAATAGACTAGAGAGTGATATAATATGGTGCAAAGTGCAAATCTTGGGTTTGGGTCCTGACAAACTCTTTAATTTTATTTAACTTGGAGATAGCTAAATGGTACAGTAGATAAAACATTGGACCTGGTGTCAAGAAGACCTGAGTTCAAATCCAGCCTCAGATAGTTACTTAGCTGTATGACCCTGGACTGTATTAACCTGTCTGTCTCAGTTTCCTCATCTGTAAAATGAGGATAATATTAGCACCTACTTCCAAGGGTTGTTGTGAGGATCAAATGAGATAATATTTGTAAAGAACTTTGCAAACCTTGAAGCACTATATAAGTGCTTATTTTTAGAATAATAATAATCAATATATTATTACTGTTATTGTCATATCTTTCCAACCTCTTCCTTCCTCTTTCAGTCTTGCTACACACTCCTCTCCTTCACACATTCTGCAGCCCAACCAAACTGACCTTGATTTTCCTCACAAGACTCTCCATCTCCCATGTCTATGTCTTTGTCCTGGCTGTCCTCTATGCCTAGAATGTACCCAAGAGCCACCTTCTGCATGAGGCCTTTCCTGATCCTCCCCACTGCCAGTGCCTCCCCCCAAAGTTACTGCATATCTGTTGAGTACGTGTTTTATACATATCTATATAGGTACACATTATGTAACCTCTTAAAATGTAAGTCCCTTGAGGGAAGAGCCTGTTTTGCTTTTATGTTTATACCCCCAGTACTTAGCATACTAACCAACATATAATAGATACTTAGTAAATGTATATTGATTGATTGGCTTCTTTGAAACTTAGTTTTCTCCTCTATAAAATGGGAATGAGGATAATATTTGTGCCACCTGAAGAGGAAAAAGTATGACCAGGAGGAGGCTGGTCAGTGATGACAAGGTTGTAAAAAGTATTTTTTGAAGATGTCTCCCCATAAAGAGCATAAACATTTCCCCTGACACCATATCTGGGAATTTCATGATGTTTCACAGACCCACCATTTACCCAGACTATTATAACAGCTTTCTAATTGATCTCTACGCTCATTGTATCTCCGTTCTCCAATCCATACTCAGCACAGTTCCCCAAGCATATTCCTAAAGCACAGTTCTAAACAAGTCATTTCCTTGCTCAAGAAGATCCCAATTGCCTCCTGAATAAAATATAAATTGCCCTATTTGCTTTTTAAATTCCTTCATAATTTTTCCCCACACCCTCTAAAATTTCATTTACTTTGTATATGCCACTATTTATATGTGTAAATGTTGTTTCCATCCCACTCTAGTCCCCCAATGTAAGCT
>NW_020954580.1:29437166-29465198 GCF_900497805.2 Vombatus ursinus
CCCTCCCCTAGGTAGTAGCTGGTCCATTAATATCACATTAATGGGATATATGAGGTGTTTAGGGATGATTAGCACTTCTGGTGTGAAGACTTGTCAAGCCTTTTTCAGGGCTACTCATCCATCTTTGGTGTCTACCTTTTTACCCTACTCTCACTTGGGGCTCCAAAAAGCTGTAGCATGCATGCATGAGAACTGTACCCCAATAAAAACTGTCTCAACAGACTGGCTAAAACAGGTTGAAGCTAATCAATAGGTCTCAGACCCATGGATGAGTTAGGGAGATGTCTATCCCAAGCATGTGAAGACTTCCCCCGGCAGAATGGGCAGATGAGAACAATTTGTTTCAGTGTTCATGAAGGTGGCTGAAGCAAGAGCTGTGGAGCACTTAGAGCTGGGCCAGGCATTGAAGACACCAAGATCATCCACTGCATCCTGGGCCGTTGCCAGTCATCTTAACTTTTGTCCTGCCACTGCAGTTCTGACTCAGGAATTGAGAGTAAAGCTGATGACTTGGTGCAACAATGCCTCACTTAAATCCAATTCATGCTCAAGTCAAGACATCGCCTGTGATGTCTTAGTGAGTCCTTTTAGAAAAACAAAGTACAGACAGCAAATACCACATTAAAGTTAATTGATTGAGTTATGGCTAGGGTATACTTGAACCACATGCTTACACTTGGTCTGTAAAAAAGAAAATAGAAACAGATTCAGAAAAAAAAAATAAAGGTAACCAGAGCTGAGATATAAAAATCAAACATAGTCTAACACATGTAGAATTTTATTACGTGTAGGGAAGCCCATGGGACTCCACAGTCCCTAAGGAGAAGCCATGTGGTCCCAGAAGAAAAGGAATCACATAGATCCTTGATATGGCAGCAGGGTCATTTCTAGAGAAAAGAGGGTTTCTTGGAACAAACCTTCTGGACATAAGAGGAATTCCTGAATGGTAAGAAGCTCTTGCAACAACCAAAGTAAGTATTGGAACAAATAAGAGCCAGAGCTATGGAATAACAAGAGACAGTGCCTTGATGGGAAACTACAAACCCAGCCCTTGAGACCCCTACTACACAAGTCCAGGGGAAGGGTTCGACTCTCTAGTAACACCAAGTGCTTTCGCTTTTAATTGAAGGCAGCAAGGAGGTAGGGAAGAAACTGAACCCTAAGGTCATAGGATAAGTTTAGGGGATGCTATGGATTCCAGGGAAAGGTGGGACTCATCAGAGAGAGATGTAAGTTGTCTTGACTGTTTATAAGCTTCAACACGAGTCTTTCATGTTTTGTTTTTGTGATCAGGGGAAAATAACCTATCACATATTCAATACATTGTTAGCCTCAGTTCTTGCATGGGAGCTGAAGGCCCTTTAATCATTTCCTTAGAGACCTAGACATGCACTATCTGCTGTTGTTTCTAGTATAGATCCAGATTAAAGAAAGAGACAATATGTGAGAAGTCCCTGGGACTAGATCTGAGCTGTGGTCCAGACCAGAAGTGTCAACACTCCCATGTAGAGCCTGAGCTAGATTAAATTATAATTGGGAAGTAGATAACAAAACACAAGAAAACATACATAGCATTACATTTTTAAAAAAAGAGTCATATGTGTCCTATAGAGATGCATATGTACAGATTAGTTGCCTGTTTCTATTCAACTTTAACATCACCAGTCTAGACCACAAATTACACACCTACCCATCATATAACATTGTTGTGGAGACAGGTGCTATATGACTATGAATTATTATTCTCCAATGCCAGAACACCATTGATTAGGGAAACTTTAAGTGTCTCCTCCATAAAGGTTTTCCTAACCACCTAGCCCACAGGGATCTTTTCTTTCTCAAAGTTCCTATAAGCTTTGTTGTCTGCACCTCATAAATTAGCAGGCAATAAATATTTATATCAAGCAGCACCACAATGCTGTTGAATAAATTTAATTGATAATGATAATGAGGGGTCAGTGCTACTTATTGATGACTCAGAAGTAAATTATGAAGTTTAGATAAATCACTTCTCTTTACATGGGGCTTTCAGTTTTCTCACAACAACACTCTGAGCATTAATATTTTCTTTTTATGAATTAAAAAATCATGGCTCACAGAACCTGGGGTGACTTGTCCAGGATCGAGCATCAAGTAAATGTCTGAGCTAGCATCCAAGCCCCAGTTTCCTAGGTGGAAGATTCTTTTCCATTATACCATACTCCCTCTTGGGTAGACCTTTTTGTTTTCAGTCATTGCTGAAAATTGGAAAATAATTGGAAATTGATGCTACCCATTCTTGGCCAGTTAAGAGAGCAAAGTCCTGCCTCCCATTGCTTGCTTGATGACATTTCTCACTCTCAGTTCTCTCTGGAAATATAGATCATACAGATTAAAATGACGGAAGCCTCCCTTAGCCATTCGGTAGGGATCCATTAGAACACTTCAGTTGTTTTTGCAGATTGAATATGTTTCCATGGAAATAAGAATTGGGAGCCAAAAACTTGAGAAGTTAGACTTTTTCCTAGCTGCTGGATACTGATGGAGAGCCAGATTTTTAATCAGGGCAGAGAATCTCTAAACCTTTTATCTGACACCTTTTTTCCCCCTCCTCTGCAGCCTAGGTCCTCTTTCTCTTGGTGATTGAGTCAACATTCGAATTGTCAAATCATGCGTGTTCATCATCAGAAAGAGAGAAAGGAACTCCTGCCTGTCTTGGAAAGGAGAAGAGAAGAGAAGGCAGAAGTGAAAATCATTAGCTATTCCCCACACCCTTGCTGAGAACTGATGTGAACACAGCTGTGTGATGAATAAGGACAACAATAATAGCAACCAACTTACTTTTTCACAACCTTAAATTTGAAAAAAAAGCACTTTCCTTGAAACCACCCTGTGATATGGGTGGTGCATGGATTGTGATTTCTAGTTTGCAGAAGGCAGAACTGAGGCTCAAGGTCATGTAACCAGTAAGTACCAGAACCTGGATTTGAAGTTGCATCTCTCCTCATTTAAATCAAAAGCTCTTTTCACTACATTATACTCAAAAAACAAAATGAAGAAAGAAAACTTGTATAATTATGACTATGATCATGACTTGGGTTTCCCACTGAATCCAAATGAGCTCCATGAGCTAGGTGTCAATGCATGTGGAAACCCTTATGGGTCTGCAATCTCATCAGTAGCCTTGAAGAGAGCATGGGCTGGATGAAATGACCTCTCAGATCTTTCCCACTCTGAGATCCTATGAACTGTATATTCTTTGGATATTTTCTAGTAAATATGACACAAAGAAGGTGGCAATTCTTTTTTTTTGTGCTTGAAAACAGCAATTTTCCTTTTCTTCACCAACTCTGTGCTGGGGTAATTATTATACATAAGGGAAAAGAATTGGAGTAGCCCTATGGAACCACATAAATGAGCAGTACACAGCACTTGTATTCAGCACAATTATTCAGAGGGTTTCCTTTTTAGGAGAAGAGTGTATAGGAAGTAGACAGTCAGAGAAAGCTGTTCGTAGCTTTGTCCCTCCCTCTGTTTCCAATCTTCTTACATTCTTCACCCTTTCACAAACTCAGTGGTCCAGCCCTATTGGCTTACTTCCCCTTTCTCATAGATGAGATGCCATCTTCCATCTCTCTGCCTTGGCACTAGGCTGTTCCTCATGTTCCTAACCCTTTGCCTCTTAGAATTTCTGGCTTCTTTTAAGACTCAGACCAAGAACTACCTTCTCCAGGAAGCCTTTTCTGTTTTCCAAAATACTAGTACAATATCCTCTAATACCACTTCCCCACTATTTATTTGATTCTCTCATTCTCTCTCTCTCTCTCTCTCTCTCTCTCTCTCTCTCTCCCCCCATATGTTCTGATGTATATATGTTGTCTCCCTTACTAAAATGCAAGGTCCTTGAGGTCACCAGCTTTTTTTGCTTTTTCTTTGTATCTCAGCACTTAGCACAGTGCCTGACACATAGTGAAAGCTGAATAAATGATTAATTGATTGATAACTTCCTTTTCAGCTTCCTGGTTCTTAAGAAGTGCTGCCCAAAATTCCAAAAAAAAATTTTTAAGATGTTTTTAAATGGGAAAGAATAAATAATGACAAAATCTGAACACTATGTAATTATAATGGTCAAGCTTGGCCCCAAAGAAGAAAAGAGAAAATGTACCTGCCTCCCTCAGTGCAATGATGGGGGAGTATGGGTGTGGAACACTGCATATACTCTTCATACTTATTTGATGTTTGGGCTAGTTTTGCTAAACTATTTTGTTTAAATTTTCTCTCTTTTTATTCTTTGCTATAAGGGATGACTCTTTGGATAGAAAAGGTAAAAGGGATATATTTGAGCATGAAGGTAATGTAAAAATTGAAGTTATCAATTATTTCATTTTAAAAGGACAAGTTTATTATTAGTAGGAAGGCTTCACTATAAAGGTTGACCAGATTTTGCATTATGGTGTATATCCTCTTAAGACAAGTCAAGAAACACAACCTGGATGGAAAGTGTGACCTAGTTAAAAGGCAAACTGCACCTCATTTTCTCAGTGCCGTGTCTTGAACATTGGCATTGAGAAACACTGATAGCTGTACCGAGTGAGCTCTATTACCCCTTCAGGGAATCAGTCTTGGACTCAGATCTGCTTAATTTCTGCCTCCTGCAAAGGTGCATTTAACATCCCCAAAGTCTGAGTGTACCTCCTATGCTAATGGATCAGCCAAAACCCTGAAGGATTTTTTTTAAACAATACTTTATATTTATTGGAAAACAAACACCCTGAGACTCTGAGCTCATCTGCAGGACTTAGAATAATGTGATCACTAGGAAATGCAGATTGGCATTTGTTCCTTTGCACATTTTGCATTGGCAGAGACACACCTATCTCCAGGAGAACATTTCCCTCCCTCTGAGTATCCTCTGTGTTGCTACCACATGGCTGTTACAGATGGGTAAACTGGAGTCCCAAGAGATGAAGACTTGCCTGGATTACTGAGAGGTAGAAGCGCGGGAGAAAGAGATCAAGACAAGGAAGGAGACAGAGACAGAGACAGACAGAGACAAGAGAAATAGAAATAAAGAAAAGACAGAGAGTAAGACAAAAGAGAGAGATTGGGGTGGGGGAGGGGGGAAGAAGAGAGAAAGAGATAGAGACCGAGAGATCTGGCCAGAAGAAAATCTGGGATTGCCCAAAGGCAAACTTGGCACATTTTCATAAGTAGGAAATAAGAGGCAAAGTACATCATGGGTCCCACATAGACCTGGTCACACTTGTACCGAGCATTAACCCAGTAGGGGAGACCAAATTCTCACAGCATAAAGCATATTAGGGTCAATCAGCTTTCTCCTGAGGAGGTAGGGGGTTAAGCACCAGAGAAGGACATTCACTTTAGGAGAAAGGTGTGTTTTTTGGGACTGTACTTCGTTAGCTAGGTACTGGGATTAAAGGAGGTTGACAGGGGACATCTCAGGCTCTGTCCCAAGAATAGTCTGGTCACCTATAGTGGCTTTTCTGCAAGTGAATGAGGGAGGGCTCTTACATCATGTAAGATTACATTAATACTATTTCAGGAAGTACTCCTCAGTTGCTGCTGTAAGTGACAAAGGTACTTTCTTGTGTCCTCCCTTCCAAATACCCTGTCATGACACGGCGTCAGGGCTCGGTGATTCACTTTAATGAAAGGGACATCAGCGCAGATCATCTCCAAATCATTTTTGTTAGGAGTTTGAACTACATTTTTATTTTTCTTTAAATAATTTTTTTTCTTTTTTTGAGGGTTGTTGAGTGAGAATTTTGGAATTTCTGGCACGAAAAGTCCATCAACAGGTGCAGATCAGCAAATTGTTTGTAACTTAGATCTTAGAAAGTTGACGATGGCACTGGGCAGGCGGGGGGGAGGGGGGTGTTGAATGACTACTCCATGGTCTCATAGACACAGTGAAAGCAACATTATTTGAATCCAGATCTTCCTGTACTCAAGACCAGCCCAGCTGTCTACCTGTTAGCCACATTGTTTCTCAATTATACTTTACTTAAAATTAGAATTTGCTTGCCATCTCTGAGCACACACCTATTAATAGAGAGGAGGTAGAGTAGAAGCATATAGTACATTTCCTTCTCTTTTCTCTTCAGAGAAGAAAGTGAACGTTGCATACATTGTCAGATCAAATTGTTATTATTATTATAACTACAAGTTAGCATTTATGGTCTGCAAAGGGTTTTACAAATATTGTCTCATTTTATCCTCATTAACAACCTTGGGAGATCGATGCTATTATTATCCTCATTTTACAGATGACAAAACTAAGGCAGATGGAGGTTTAAGTGACTTACCCAGGGTCACACAGTTAGGAAATACCTGGGGCTTGATTTAAATTCATCTGCCCCACCTACAAGTCCAGCACTCTATCCACTGTACAACCATGGTCGCTGCATTGGTTGCTTTTGCTGAATGGTGTTTCTGTGACAAGATAGGATTCAGTCTAAGAGGGGGCAGGTATATTCAGAAATGATAACGACACACAAGCAAAGCCAGTGTAAAATTTTATTTCATTTTTTAAAAAGCAGATAAAAAGCAGTAAAAACAAACCATTCTGGGCTTTGAAACCGGTCACAGAAAATCCACCAAGTAGCTAGTCTCCATCTAGACACTACAAAGGTTTTGCTAACAGACCACAATTCCTATGTCTCTTAAATTTATCTTCTTTGCTGGTGAACAAGAAGGGAAAAGCTAAAAGTACCAGAGCATAAAGAATTGCAATCTATGGTCTTTCTACTGTGAATGGTAGAAACATGGAGGGAGATAACTGACCTATGGGGGTGGGGGCTGTAAGAAGAGGAATTCTCTTGCTTGGATGATCTTTATGTTATTGCATTTTCCGTTAACATTTATTTTTTTCCTTCAGGCTTCAAATGAGAGTGGTAAGAGGCACAGATTTCATCACTGGGTGCAGGTTACAGGCAAATTGACTTTCTGATATATTATTCTTTTCTGGGAGTCAGCTAAAACATGCCAGTTTGGGGGCATGTAGTATGAGATGATTTGAGACCAGACTCTGAGAAGAAAACCAAGCTCCCTTGTGCTTCTGAATGATTTATTACTGCTTGAACCAGATCTAGCTTTCCTGGAAAGCTGTACTTACTGCTAGTCCAATTGAGTCTGTCAGGGCCAAAGCTGAAATTATTGATGAAAGGACTGAGGACCATATTTGAGAAGTTTATTCTTTCACAGTATGATTTCTAGACTGGCATACAAGTCACTGGCTCACTACTCAGCCCAACAGTCACACACTGGAGCTGTCTCAGGGAGGTCAAACCAAATACTGCAGTCAACTCCAGTACACAAGAATCTCATAGTTGACACTCTAAAGCCCAAGCCCTGTCACTAAAAGGCAACATCCTAGTCATCTTCATTATTTTATAGAATCTTCCAAGGGGCCTGACCTGTTTTACCAATATCTTCTTTGACCTCAGAATTACTTTGTAGGTAAGAGAATCAAAATGGCTCTGGTTATATCACTTATCAGAGATCCCTAAGCATGGCAGTGATGGAGTAGAAGCAAAACTAATCATGACAACAATGTACTGATTGAAAAGTGGAAGGAGATAAAAATCAATAGAAATGAAATAAATCAAGGAAAGCACAACCCTGATAATCATAACTCAAAATGTGAATGGATTCAGCAATTCAGGAAAATAAGAGTGACAGAATGAATAAGAAACAAAACCCAACAATTTGTTGTATACAAGAAACACATTTGAAAACTTAAGACACATATAGAATGGAAATCAGAGGCCAGAAGAAACTTCGGTATGCATCAGGTGATTACAAAAAATGTAGGCATTGCAATCATGCTATTAGACAAAGCAAAAGTAAATGTTGACAATTTTGAAAGGGGACAAGTAGGAAAAAATGTGTTATGTTTAAAGGACACATAAGCAATGAGTCAATATCAATAACATAAATATATGTATGTATGTATATATATGTATGTGTAAGTAATAAAGGAATATAAAACAAATATGGATAGTAATGCAGCAATTATGTTATAATTTAATGATCCTTTCTCAGAACTGGACAACTTAGCAGAAAGATAAAAAGGAAATGAAGAACTAATATACTATTGGAGAAGGCAGACCTAAAGTATTTATGGGATCTTATAAATGGTAACATTAGAGAAAATACACATTACTAAGTACCCAATGTTACCTTTGTAAAAATCAACTATGTGCTAAAAATCAGAGAAATCATAACTAAATGTAAAAAATCAGAAATAATAAATATATCATTTATAGACTATATCACAATAAAAACAGCAATTTAATAAAATAAACACAAGAAAAAGATATAGACCTAAATGGAGGCTTAATAATGACATACTGGAAAATGAGCAGGTCAATGAAAAAATTTATAGAAAAAATAACTACATAAAAGAGAAAAACTATGCGACAACATAACAAGATATCTAGAATGAGCTAAAGCAGTCATGAGGGTATGGTAGGGAAGGAGGAGGGGAACTCTAAAAACATTTATTAGAGTCAGTTCAGTTATATAGTAGATAGAGCACTAGTCCTGGAGTCAGGAAGACCTGAGTTCAAATCCAGCCTCTGACATTTACTAGCTGTGTAACCATTGGTAAGTCACTTAACCTCTCTGCCTCATTTTTTTCATCTGTAAAATGGGGATAATAATAGCACCTACCTCCCAGGGTTGTGAAGATCAAATGAAATAATTGTAAGGTGCTTAGCGCAGCACCTGGTATATGGTAAGCTCTCAATCAGTGCTAGTTATCATATAGCAGCTAGCCAGGCAGTGCAAAGCTAAGGCCACAGGAGCTCTACCCTCACCAATCCCAGTCCTTTACCAGCTCCCTTGATGTGTTCTGGACTCATTGTTTAGAGTTTGCTTGTCTCCTGGAGAGGAGAGGAGAGGAGAGGAGAGGAAAGGAGAGGAGAGAGGCTTGTTCACTGAATGGACATTAGCTCATTCAAAACAAGAACTGGAAAATGAGCAAATGGAGGAACTATAAGGTCATTGTTTTTGAGAGAGCGTCAATATGTTTGTTGAAAGTCCTTTAGTCCCAGAAGTTGGAAGTCCCAGATCTCAGATTCCTGAGGAAATGTATTGTATTTTGTTATTTCGGTACAGTCATTTCAGTCATGTCCAACTCTTTAGGACCCCATTTGGGGTTTTCTTGGCAAAGATACTGGAGTAGTTTGCCATTTCCTTCTCCAGTTCATTTAACAGATCAGGAAACTAAGGCAAACAGGGTCAAGTGACTTGTCCAGGGTCATACAGCTAGTAAGTGTCTGAGGCCAGATTTGAACTCAGGAAGATGAATCTTCCTTACTCTAGGATAGACATTCTATCCACTGTGCTACCTAGCTACCCTATTGTATTTTGCTTTTTGATTGGATTTTCTATCCTGTAGATTGTATTTTGGCTTTAGTCTATGAGGTGTCCTCTGCCAGTGGGAAGAAAGCAAAAAAAAAAAAAAAAAGCCATACACTCACATGAGGGAGTCAACAAATAAACCTAAAATCATAAGAGAAAACATCTTGAAATTAGAGGAGGAATTTTTCAAATACAAAAATTATAAACAAAGATAAAAGCCTATTCTTTAAAATGACTAACAAAAATCAATAAACCTTTCATTAATCTGATCAAAAGAGGGAGGCAAATCAAATTATCAAAATTTTAAAAAAAAACCTGAGTTGCAATCACAATAGAGAAGAAACAAAAAAAAATTATCAGAACATACCATATGCAATTATGTGCTATAAAAAGGATTAGATATCATGCTTATCATAATTTTAGTTGATATCAAGCTGGAAGGGATAGCTTAATACAATGGATGACAGAGTCAAGACCCAAAATGAAACTGACAGGCGCCACTGCCGGACTGACTCTAATAAGGTGAATTTATTAAGAATAAATATGAAACTTTACACTTGTGCTCAAAAAATCAACTTCACAAGTACAAGTTGGGAGAGGCTTAGTTAGATAACAGCTTGTCTAATTAAGATCTGGGAGTTTTTAATGTATTCAATATGAGTTAGAAGTATAATACAGCAACCAAAACAGTTAATGCACTCTGGATTAGAGAAAAACATAATTTCCAGGAATAAGAGGGTTTAATCTTGGATAATCTTGTTGAAGTCTCAACTGGTCAAACAACACCTGCAGTATTGTGTTCAGATCTGAGAATCACAGTTTAGAAAGGATGTTGCTGGGTATTTGTAGAGCATCCAATGGAAAGTATCTATTATGACGAAGCCTCTTGAGTTCATGTCATATCATCAATTAAAAAAATAGGGGTTATTTAGCCTGTAGACTTGGGGAAGAAGCTGTCTTCAACTATTTGAAGAGATGTCATGTAGAAGAGGGATTGATTAGTTCTATTTGGCCTTGGAGAGAGTGAATCAGGAGCAATTCAAAGAAGTTGCAAAGAGACATATTTAGTCTGTTATTGTTTAGTCATTTCAGTCATATCCAACTCTTCATGACCCCATTGGGGTTTTCTTGGCAAAGATACTGGAGTGGTTTGCCATTTCCTTCTCTAGCTTATTTTACAGATGAGGAAACTGAGGCAAACAGGGTGAAGTGGCTTGCCCAGGGTCACACAACTAATGTGTCCGAGGCTAGAGTTGAACTCAGGAAGATGAGTCTTCCTGATTCTACGATAGACACCGTACCCACTGTGTCACCTAGTTGTCCCAATATTTAGGCTGGATGTCAGGAAAAACTGACATCAGTTGACATTCCTGATATTAAAGCTAACCAAAAGGAAAATGGGCTTCCTCAGGGGATGATAGGTTCCCTTTAATTGAAGATCAGATGACTATTTGTTGGGTATGTTACAGTGGGAATTCCTTTACAGATATAAATTGGGCTATATGGCAAGAAAGACCCCATCCAGTTCTAAAATCCTGTGATTCTGTAGCTCGTGCTCCCACTTGGGATTTTCCTTGGGAATCTCAGATTTTGACTGGTAGCTAGGTTTCTATAGAAAAGGTAAAATGACTCTGAGACTCCACATGTAATCACTCTGGCTAACAATATATGCTGTTTCATCCTACAGAAATTACAAAACTTAAAAGGACTCAGAGAAGCAGTCAAGACAACTCTCCTCTTTCCTGTCATTCCCACTTTCCCTAGTGACCTAGAAAAGTCCTTCTAGATTTATGGCATTATCACTTTATGGTTAGGCTCCTCTCAAAAAGAGACATACGAGGGGCTGCTAGAGTCAACTCCTCTTCTCTCCCATGAGTTCATAACTAGGAGGCATAGTGGATTGAGGGTTGGACTTGGAAGCTGGAAGACCAGAGTTCAAAATCCTACCTCGGACTCTCACTAGACATATCACCCTGGGTAAGTCATTCAACCTCTATCATCTGTAATTTTCTCATCTGTAAAATAAAGATAATAATAGTACCTCCCTCATAGGGCTATTGTAAGATTCAAGTGAGATAAATCTATAAAGTGTTTTGCAAACCTTAAAGCACACTATAAATTGTATTGTTTCCATTCTACTCTACCATATTTTATTCTGTTATTTATATCATATCACATGATATTGTATTATGTAATATTGTTATTACATAATACACCATGAAAGAGGGTGAGGTCTAGATTTGCTTCTCCCTATCATAGCTCTGTCCCTTGCTTTTCCTCCAGCCCTGTGGCTATATGTTTGTTATTCTTCCCTCCAGAAGTCTTAGCTGAGGAACTTAAGGGTTCTGCTGGAATCTTCCTCCTCTCTTTGAGGACTGGATCTAAGAACGCTTGTCATTCCCCAGCTGCTGCTGTCTACTACCATTGCTTGGCCCATGTGGTTCTGTCTTATTCTATCTAAGGCTGTGTGGTTTGCTTTTTGGAAACCTCATCACCATGCCTCTGCCATTCTCTGTCTCTGGGACCAAGAAATCTTGTTACTGCTTCTCTTTGGCTACCATCTCTTGGGTTGATTGATTTTCTGGGTAGGGCTTGGTGGGTAAACAGACTCTTCCTTTCCAGGGACCCAAATTCAAGTTAAACTTGGCTCTTGGTTTGTGCTCTGTTCTTAACTCTGTCTCTCTGGTTTCTGGTTCCAGCTCAACTTTGTCTTGGATCTGTCTGCTCTCTTTTAAAAGCTAAATATAAAGATGTGGAACAGATCTACAAAAGTGACACTTAGTCAATCATCTCCGAATGACCTGATTTAATAAATCATCCACCAGGAGCCCACAAGCTGTCAGGGTGAGGATATCTTTCATACCTCAAGGACATGAGAGAGACCAAGCTCCCAAACATATTGTCAGAGGGGATGCCCAGACCCATCAAAGAGGCCTCATCTTTTAACCTTGTTAAATTGACCAAGCTATTCCTGGTCCTCTGTAAAGTCCCTGCAAATCACACCAAATTCTTTTCAAGTCCACTGACCTGCATCCTCTATTCTGCATTTGTCTTTCGGGACCTATGAAAGCTTCACTGTATCCCTATGGTCACTTAGCACATTCTTTTTCTGAGTATCTTTCCCAGAGTCTTATATTCCCCCCACACCCAGGATTCCACAGTAATGTAGAAAATCCTTTGCAAGCTCCTTCATCAGAGTACGTCAGTATTTCCCGAATTGATACTCCTTTGTGACGGTCCAGAACTTCCACAGCAGGGGCACTGAAGCACTTTATGTTCAGCCCCAACAAATAATTGTCCAGTGTTTCTCTAGGTTCTCACATGTTTTCATTTTTTACAAGCATAGAAATAATAATAATGATAATATTTATATAATACTTTAAGATTTATAAAGTGCTTTAGGCACATTATACTTATTTGATCCTCACAATAATTCTCTGAGGTAGGTATTACATTTTAAAAATGATTTAGAAATGGGGCTGGGAGAGTTTAAACAACTTGCTCAGGGTCACTCATCTAAGAAATGTCTGAGGTGGAATTCAAATCCAAGTCTTTCTGCCACTGAGTCTGACACTCTGTCTGCTATCCCACCTCACTACCTCACCTTTCCTAATTAAGGGCAAGATCTAGGTTTGCTCATTTGTGTTGTGACCCCTTCTCTTGCTGTTTCTTGGCTCTGTTTCAACTTTGATTCCAGAACTAGGACTTTTTTCTCCTCTCTCCAAGATGCTGGGTTCAAGCATTGACCGCTTGGCTTTTGGCTCTTTCAATACTATTTTTTTTCAATATCAAAAACATGAACACTAAGGGGCTGCCCATCAGTTAGGGAATGGATGAACAAAATATGATAATCAAATGTGAAAAGCATATTCTGATTAAAGGACATGGCGATGATTTATGTTTATTTCTGTTGAATATGAGCAGTTCAGTCTGGAGAACATCACAGTAGAAAGCCAAGTCTCAAGAAATGTGATTGGAAGGTCAACCAATCAACATGTGCTTGTTGACTGATTGGCTAGAAGGAAAAGCAAGACGTCAAAATTTCCCTTTGAAAAGCAAAGATTTGGGGAAAAATATTTTTTCAAGAATAGCGTAAGGAATGTGCACAGGGATAGAGATAGAGACAGTGAGTGGCCTTGAATCAGAACATTATGATGGGGTCTATGTCTTAAAGTTACTCTTTAAAGAAAAAAAAATTTCTGAAATAACTATGTTCTCCTTGAAATCCTTTCTAATCTAGCTGGCTAGCCAATCTTATGTTGAATCATTCATCCATATTTGGCAAATCATTCACCACTGCACACTGAGTCTTCCTCTTCCCACCCTGAAGGAGTTATTCCATTCTCTGCTTATTTAACCTGTGCTCATCTTAAATATCAGCTCAATTGTTTATACCAGGGGTGGAGAACCTGTGGCCTTGAGGCCACATGTGACTTTCTAGGTCCTTGGGTGCAACCTTTTGACTGAGTCCAAGTTTTACAGAACAAATTCTTTTATTAAGGGGATTTGTTCTGTGAAGTTTGAATTCAGTCAAAGGGCCACACTTAAGGACCTGGAGGGTCACATATGGCCTCAAGGCCGCAGGTTCCCCACTTCTGGTCTATAATATATGTTCTTTAAGTCTGGACAGCTCCATGTTGTCCCTCCTTGGCTAACTGCAGAGGGCTGTGTCTATTTAGCTCACTTCTTACCATGGCTACCACCTTCACCACCTGAAGATGATGGCCTTTCAGAACAGCTGATTTAGGATAAAGCCAGGTAGAGAACTACCCCTTCCTCCTCCCCCCCCAAAAAACAACCTCATCCTGTCCAAATGTTGCAAGAGCTATCATTCCCTCTTCACAAAATATGCTTGCCCCTTTGTTTGCATATATTGTGACTATATTTAAAATAAACAACTACCACAGCTGTTTCTCTAGTCTGTGTCCTGGTGTTCATTTTTATACATTTGTTCATCATACTTTTAGATTCTGAATTTTGCAGTAGCAAAGTCTTGACCTGTTTAACATTCTCTGTACTATATGTAGCCTGGTACAATTCACTGGGCAAAGAGACACCTAAGTACTTCTTGCTGGTGATAAGGATGATGGGGGTGGCAGTCCATGACATCCTTGTGAAACTTCAGAATCCTTGATGAAAAATGGATGCTGCAAGGCCTGAATGCCATCTTGGGCTACTAATGACTACTCTGCAATTTCAGTTGGATAAGAAGGTTAAAGTCAATGAACTTGAAGTCACTTTGGATGGAACTAGCTATTAGAGACAGTGCTGAAGCTGGAATCAGAAAGACCTAATTTTGAATCCTGCTTCAGACACTAATTAGCTATGTGAGCCCAGGCAAGTCATTTAATTCTCTCAGCCTCAGTTTCTTCATCTGTAAAATGAGAATGTGAGATAACCGTACCTCACAGTATTATTGTGAAGATCAAGCAAAATAACACATGTAAAGCACTTTGCAAAGTTCTACGTAGTTGTAATTATTGTCCTGGAATGAGAAAAGATTTTCTTAAAGAGCAAGAGTGGAGGGCAAACCATAGGCAAATTTGTCTCTATCATCAATAAGAACTTAGCACACCTGCCATACATGCAGCATTATGCCAGTGCTAGGGTGGGGCAGGTACAGGGAAAATCCAAATAACAACAATACTTCTATATTGCCGTGAATTATGGAACAGTAGAATCTCCAATGAATTGAAATTAAGGATCTCCCAAAAAGCGATGGAGAAGAGAAACATAGGGATGTAAGCAGGCTACTACACATTGTTAAAGCGCAAAAATTATGAATGCAATGTAAAGTATTTTATTATAGAAATGTGGGCGTGAAAAAAGGAAAATGGGCTATTCCCATGGTCATAGCAAAGGACAAATGATGACGGAAAGCTTGTGTGTACCACTAGTATCCTTGGGATGGTGAAACAGAGCAAAAACCCCCAGAAGGTTGGATGAACACTCTGCAATGAACTTACAGAAGGCCACGGTCAAGAATCACCTAGGATGGGCTTTGTATATTGGTCTTTATCTGTGTCATTGGAGAAAGAATAGGCATGGATGAAATCACAGATGCATTTGAGTACAATATTGGAAACATTAATATATTTCTTTAAATGCATTCTTTAAGTGTAATTGTTTAATCCTTATAGTAACTCTTTGAGGTAGGTGATATTATAGTCCCCATTTTACAGATGAGGAAACTGAAGTTCAGCTAGGTTAAGGGACTTCCTTCTAGTTGGTCTCCTGCCATATGTCTCTCTCCATGCAGCTATCAAAGTTACCTTCTTAAAGCTCAGGTCTGACCATGTCACTCTCTATTAATTCATTTCAATAAACCTACAATTCAGTGAACAAATATTAAGTACCTACTATGTTCCAGTCGCTGAACTAAGTTCTGGGGATACAAAAAGAGACAAAGACAGACCCTGCCCTCAGGAAGTTTACCATCTAATGGGTGAGACAACATGCAAGTAAACATGTACAAAACAGGCTATATACAGGATAAATAGGAAATAATTATTAGAGAGAAGTCATTGGAATTAAGAGGGCTTAGGAAAGGCTTCCTGTAAATGCATGATTTTAGTTACTAATACATTAGTTAGTTACTAATTACATTAGTAATTAATGAAAAATTAGTTGGGACTTGCATATCCTTCATAATTTTTAGTCTTTAGCAATGTGTAGTAGCCTGCTTACATCCCTATGTTTCTCTTCTCCATCGCTTTTTGGGAGATCCTTAATTTCAATTCATTGGAGATTTTACTGTTCCATAATTCATGGCAATATAGAAATATTATTGTTATTTGGATTTTCCCTGTAGCTGCCCCACCCTAGCACTAACACAATGCCACATGTATGGTAGGTGTGCTAAGTTCTTGCTGATGATGGAGACAAATTTTCCCAAGGTTTGCCTTCCACTCTTGCTCTTGAGGAAAATCTTTTCTCATTCCAGCGAGGGAGGTCTGTAGTTGAAGTAGAGGAGGGAAAGCATTCCAAGGGTTGAGGATAGCTATAGAGAATACAGAGTAGAGAACATTCATGGAGCAGCCAGAAAGCCAATGTCACTGGATCCAAGAGTATGTGTTCAAGACTAAGGTGTAAGAAGACTGGAAAGGGAGAAGAGGACTAGATTACGAAGAACTTTGAATGTCAAACAGCGTTTTGTATTTGCTTCTGGAGCCAATAGGAATCCACCTCCAGGATCAAATAGAACATCCTCTGTTTACTTTTTAAAACTTTTTCAGGACCATTTCCAGTCTTCTTATACCATATTCCCCCTCCACATCCTCAATGATCCAGTCAACCATTCAGTGATAATGGCCTCCTTGCTGTTTCTTGAATTTGACATTCCATCTCTAGAGAATTTTTTTCTGGCTGTTCCCCATGTCCAGAATGCTCTCCCACCTCATTGCTACCTCCTGGCTTCTTTGACTTCCTTCAAGTTGTGGCTAAAATCTTACCTTTTATAGGAAGCCCTTCCTGATTCCCCTTACTGATAATGCTTTCAATCTATTGATTATCTTGAATTTATTATATATACATATATATACATATTGTATATATATATCTTGTTTGCATATATGTTTCTATGTTATCTCTTCCACTAAACCATGAGTTTCTTAAGAGTAGGGACTATCTTTTGACCTTCTTTGTATTCCCAGAAGTTAGTGCAATGCCTAATGTTAATAAATGTTTGTTGACTCACTGACTTGCCTTGGGTCACTCAGCTAGTAAGTGACTGAGACAGTATTTATAGCCAAGACTTCCTGGCTTGAGTCCAGCACCCTATCTACTTTTTCACTCCAAGTTTGCAAAGAAATATGTGTAGGCAGGATCCCTGACACTTAGGAGCTTATCTTCCAGTAGGTGAAATAAAAAAATACATTCATTAAAAAAACAAAAATCAGTCCTATAAAATAAAGTACAATATATGCTAAGTGCCAAATGAGTGACACAGGCATAGGGTGTTAGACACACCTACTTCCTAATAAGTAGAGCATTAGACTTGGAGTAAGGAAAAACTGGTCTGAAATCTCACCTAATTAAGAACTATGTGACATTGAGTAAGTCACTTAACCTCTTAGTCTCAGTGTCCTTTTTTATAAAATGGGCATAATAATAACATTTATCTCACAGGGTTATCATGAGGCTAAATAAGATATTATGTTAAAAGCAATTTGTAAAATGTAGGGAACTATATAAATATCAGCTATTTTTCTTATTACAATTATTCTAATTCTTATTACTCTACTACAGAGGATGCATTGACCTTTAAACTGAGTGACTATCATATAGATAGTTGATAGAGAAGATGATAATTTCAATAGAATCGGTTTCTTTTGTTATCCATGTGTTTTATTTTGTTTTAATGTAAAAACATAATTCTGAGAAGCAATCTATTCGCTGCACGAGATTGCTAAAGAAGACTATAACACAAAAAATGTTAAGAATACCTGCTTTAAGCAATCACCTAATGGCTAAAACTCATTGGTAAAATAAACTATGAATAGGTGTGTATATTTATTACAAATATGCATATGCAAGTGTATATACATGAGCACATATGGGTTTATATAAATATGTATGTGTATATATATGTGCATATAATATATATTTTACACACATACTCTTATTCGTAGCATTCATTTTACCACTCTTTTAGCCATTGTATCATTTCTTAGAACAGGGGTTCTTAATATTTTATGTGCTATGGATCCCTTTGGCAGTCTGGAGAAGTCTACAAATCATGCTTTAAAATATATAAAATAAAATATATAGAATTAGAAAAGAAACCAATTATACTGAAATACAGTTTTTGAAATTTTTTTTTAAAGTTTACAGATTCCAGGTTTGGAAGCCCTAACTTAGAATATGCTTATTTAGAAGGAATAAATATTCAGAGGGCAAGTAACCATTGATACCAAACACTCACTTTTCTCCCACATTTAGGACTAAGCACTCTGTTGGAGGCCTGAGAATGGCAATGAGATTTCTGTATTTAAGTCAATATCTGGTAATGAGGCATTTGGGGACATTTCACTGACATCTTAGACCTCCCAGCATTTTCTTCAACTGGTAGCTCAGTGAAATGGTAACCCTACACACTTGTGAATTTTCTGAGACACACGAAGGAGACAGCACCTCTTCTATGATCATCTATTTACATAACCCCACCATCCCACCTCCACTTCTATTCATATATCTTATTTACACAGAAACATACTATCTTCCTATCCTATCTTCTCAATCCACCTTCAATGTTAAATAATAATGAGGAAATTTCAAATATTGTAATACATCGAGAATGTCTTTGTGATGTAGAAAAACATCCCAAATCACTGGATTAGAAAAAGATTCATAAAGTGAATTTCCAGGGATGCAGACATGGAGAATATGGATCTGTTCTATGTGTAAAACTAAAGGCCTTTAGGACAAAGGTAGTTTGTATTTTTGTGGCATTAGACCCAGAGGACTCAGTCCTCCATGACTGCTACTAAGACTTGTTTATCTGCTGTACTTGTCAGACATTTTTTAATCAAAGAAAGGGAACAGTGAGAGAACACCATCAATTAACTCAATAGTTTAGAACTCCATTTGAGTTTCCTGCACAGAGAACTTGCCACGGTGTCAGAGTCAGAGAATGAGGGATAACACCACTGTTATCTCTGCCCAGAGACTGGTGGAGAAGGTGGAGAAGAGATAAAGGTGGACAATGGGAAGGAGGAAGGGAGGTTGCTTATTGCAATATTGGAGATAAGGAGATCTGAAGGAATACATGAAGAATCACTGGTGAAATCTAGGTGCCAGTGGATGGAGTTCAAGCCCCAGAGAAAGGATTGCAGCAAGGAAGTTAGTAGTTCAGAAAAAAAATCTGACCATACTCAGGACAACTTTCAGGAATGAGAGCAGGGAAGATTTGATATAGTGTATATGATGATTGGAGCATAGATTTATAGCTGAGACAAGAAATTTCTTGGAAAATCTTTGACAGGATTCTTCGAGTAGTAGATGAGGAGAATGTCCTAGACATAGTTCACTTTGATTTTTGTGAAGCTTTCGATAAAGTATCTCATACTATTGTTGTGGAGAAGATGGAAAGATGTATATTAGGTGATGAAACAATCAGATGAATTCCAAACCAGTTGAATGACTAGACTAAAAAAGTAGTTGTCAATGGTTTGATGTCAGTGTGACAAGAGGTCTCTAGTGGAGTGCCTCAGGAATCTGTGCTTGGTCTTCTGGTTTTTAACATTTTTCTCCCACATTTAGATAAAGGCATAGATGATATTCTCATCAAATTTGCAGATGACACAAAGTTGAGAACTGTGCTGAATGTGAGAAGATGAAATCTAATAGGGATAAATGTAAAGTCTTGCACTTGGGTATAAAAAAATCAACTTCACATCTGTTAGATAAGGGAAGTATGGAGAGACAGCAGTTGTTCTGAAAAAAAAAACTCCTATTATACTATGAACAAATTCTGACAGACTCTTCCACTTAACTAATATTTTCTTCTGTCTGTGCTGTCCAGCAGTGTGCTGGTAAATGCTTAACAAGTACATGATAATTTTATTATATATGTAAAAGGAATAGCAAGTTGTACATAGTATGTTTTCTGTTTATGTGAAATTATCTTTTTAATATATACTATGTTATAGAAATGCTTGTTTTATTCCATAAATTAAAAATAAAATAAATAAATAATTTTTTAAAAAAATGATCAGCAACTAGATCTCGGGGGCAGAGGGGAATGTATTCAGGGAAGACTTTAAGTTTAATCTACATTATTAACATTACCCCCATCACATTCTAAAGTCTCGACAACCAACAAAACAATAAATCCAGCCCTGATTGATTTTCTTCTGTTTTGTCAATTTCCAAGATATAAATGCTCCCACTGAAAATTAACATTTGGCTTTTGAGAGGTAGTGTGAGCTAGTTCTGGTCTGTCCCTAGTCCTAGTCAATACTAGTGTGTGTGTGTGTGTGTGTGTGTGTAATAGGGGTCATAAGGGTAACTGCATCAGGTTGGCACTGTGACCATGTCAATATGCTGTCCCTAAATTGATTGTTCTTTTATTGAAAAGTTTTTCTGCCATCTTAATGGCCAATTTCTGTAAAGTCATTTGGATCACTCATGCAATTGATCCAATCTGGATGTTTAGGTAGCCAGAAAACACCACATAATTTGAGGTCTGGTGTTTTTGGTCATCAAGTTCTGACCTCCAAACATTCAAGACAGGCTTGGTATTTAAAAATAAAAAGCCCAGGAATTATAGACCAGGATTTCTTTCCCCTGTGCTTTCTTTCTCCCTGTGATTGATAGCTGGAAAAATTTAGGGAACGTTTTGACTTAGTGGACAACAGCAATGATGATGATGATGATGATGATGATGATGATACAGAATTCTAGCTGTAAAGTCAGGCCCAAACATATTAAATTACTTTCAATTTAGATAAACCCAGTGAGAAAGGTTCAGGTGAAGTTCACTCAGCTGTAGGTAGATTACCATGAAAGGATTTTGCTATAGAATGAACTGCCAGGTTGCCGGAGCTCCTTGGAAAAAGAGTAGAGAACATATCGTCAGCATTATTCTGGTCCTTGTTGAGGTTTCCATGGTGGAGACACTTAGGAGGATTGCTCCCTCTGTACTCATTTGGCTTCCAACTTCAATCTAGTTTGTAGGCTTTGCTGAACTTCACTCTCTTCATCATCTGGGCCTTTTGAGGCCTCTGGCTTGAGCTCAGGATGGTTATTATTATTATCACTCTGTTTTTATTAAGTACATTTGCACTTCAGCAGGTAGGTAGTAGTAATCACTTCCTTCCACTAGCAAAAGCTGAGTGTTAAATGACGGGGCAAGGAGGGATTTTTAATATTTTCCTTCCTTTGGAAGGACAGGAGAGGTATCAGTCAGTTGATCAACAAATTTTTATTAAGCACCTAATAAAAAGAGGGAAGGGAATAAATTATCTATTAAGCTCCTATGTGGTAGGCACTATGCTGGATCTGTGGGTCCAAATATACAAATATAATGAATGAAACAATGCCGCAGAGATACTTCTCAAATTCAACAAACCTAGATGAAGTCCCACCCTTTTCAAGCAAATGGAGGAGAGTCAGGGTTTTTTTTACACTGAAACACTGAAACTTCACAATTGAATATTAAGAAAGGTGAAGTAATTATGTTTCACTGAGTGAGGGCCAACCTCCTGAATTGTCATGAAGTCAGAAGTATGTCTTCTGTATCCCCAATGTCTCTCCTCCCCCTCCTATGGGTGCCCTTCTCCTCCCTTTAGCAATTCAATATCCACTTTCTCTTTCCTCCACCATCCACCCCTTACCTATAAGGCTGGTTCTGCCCAGAGTCTGGATATTAACTCCACTTGCTTAATCCCACAGGGATGATAAGATTTCTTGAGAACTAGATAATGGTTTTCTTGAGAGATTATTGCACGAAATGAGAGTAAATCCAGCTTCTGCTTTTTTGTGGAAGGAGGAAGAGGTGGGGGGGGCAGAGAAGGGAGGGAGAGTAAGCTATGTACTTTGTCAGCCACAAGCAAATAAAAAAAACTGCCCAATATTTTTAAAAATCTTTCTCAGAGGAAGCCAAAATGCCTAATTCATATTTCTCCTCTTTCTAAATACTGTTGTGCCCCACCCTCAGGGAAAGGCACAAAGCATGGAAAAGATAAAAGACAAGAGGGCAAAAGCAAAGTAACCAGGGGTCTAGGCAGGATTGGATAAACAGGAGCTGATGGGATCTTATACATACTTTAAATGCAGGAAGATATCAATTGTTTCGATATTCTGGTACTATGAATCAATCAGTAAATTAGTCAACTAATATTATAGGATCATAAAATTAGGGCTGGAAGGCACCTTACAGGGCATCAAGTCCAACACCATCCTTAAGTGACTTGCCCAGGGTTGAGTGAATCTATATGCCGGGTACCGTCTAGGCACCAGGAAGTCAAAGATAAAATGTGCATAACTCTGCTTTAGTGGGCGTGCTCGGATTGAAGGGCACCGATGATATGGCATATTTCTATCTTTTCTTTCACTTGGTTCTTTCATCCACTCCCACAATCAAATGAGGGTAATATCAGAACATGGGGCCATCCTAGAGATTGGGAGGCATGATCTAGGAAGATGAATTTTTCATTTAATTGAATCTCTTCCAAGTCTGAAATTCTATGATCCTCAGGATAAAATAAGTCTCCACTGATTCAAATACTTACCTTGCTGAAATGCTCTTGCTCCTTGAACTGATTTATAACCCAGTGTCAGGATTATCATACACCTCTCATGTTTTCCTCACTCACATCTCAGTGTTGTTTGAGGAATTTTCAGTTTTAACAAAAGGAGTATGAGAATTAGTTGCTATTCATAATCCGGGGCTGGCATATTTCATGACATCAACTGGATTTCCTGAGTGTTCATTCCAAGACAATATTAGAAGAATGTGCTAAAGAAGGACTCTTCTCTCCCAGTACTTTGGCCCCATTCTGATTTCCCTTTCCTCTATGCCTAAGCTTGGCCTGGTTGTTTGCCACTTTTATGATTCATTCAATAAGGCCTTAGCATCCATTGCCCCATTGACCTCCTGCCATTCCTAATTAATAGTGGTAACAACAATTACAATTAGAGTAACAAATAACCACTAAAGCAGCTAAAACATGGCTGTGCATGAAATGCCACGGTTATCCACCATTGCCATAACAAAATGGGAAGCAGCATGCGGCTGTAGGCAACAGTTGCAAACTGTTTTCATTTTAATTTGTTTGTTTGTTCATGCCACCACTGCCCTCTGTTGCAAGGTATGCAGTGATGGATTGCGGATCAATGAAGGGCAATCATAAAAATTATTTCAACTATTAGTCCAGAATAAATGAAATAAAAGCTCAAACCCAAGAATCACTTGAATTTGGAGAGTAAAAAAGCTAGAGGATCTGAAGACACTGAAAACCTTCATTTAACATTGGCTTCAGAAATTTGACTTAGTAAAAAAAATATAAATATATGCATATGTAGTGTATATTTTAAATCCATATATGTATACGTATATACATATGTATATTTTGCATATGTTTGTTTATATAAGTGTGTGTATATGTATATTACAAAAGTAAAACTGATGTCTCAAATGATGTGTTAGAGGAGGCGGATCCACTTAGATTTGGAATTTTGAAATATCTTTTCCAAAGTTTGATGGCATGAACCCAAATGGAGGTTTAAACATACCAAATTGGAGCAGCTGGTAGCAACCATTATGAATAAGTGCATTCTTCCACAGCACTTGGCAAAAAAGTGTGAAAACAATTCAGGATCTGAACATAACAATACATGCAGCAGCTGTTGCTATGGCAAGGAGCATATGAAGAGAAGTGAAGTCTTCAAGGAACATTCCCAAAGACAGACGTAAAACACCACCATGGCAGAAGTGGTTTGAGAAAGTTATTGAAGACTTGAAGAAAGATATTGGAAGATTACATCAATATCAAGTCAGCTCTTGCTGTACCAACCTGAACACCACATTACCCAACTGAAGGCAAAAAAAAAAAGAAAAATGGTCAACTAAAGCATACTACAAATTCTAGTCTCCCTCAATCAACAACTGAAAGTGAAATCTTAAGTGTAGCCTTTCCTTTCCATAAAAGAAAAATAATACTATTCTATCTATTCTTTTTATGCTTGGTGTCATTTAAACATAAAATAAATAAGGGGTCAAAGTAGCACAGAGAACAAAACAAACAATTTAACTTCAACCAAAAGCTTTACTATACAAATTTGAGAAGCAAGAAAATTAGAGGAAAGAATCCTGAAGAAGGAAGATATGAAAATATTTATGGTTGTAAAAGCCACCGAACTCACTGAAAACACAATCTGGATAAACGTAAAATAAATAATTTTGATGTTCTTAATATAAAAGAAATTTTACATCAAGGAAGATGACTGAACACAACTAGGTTTTTTTGCAAAACTTGAAAGTATCAGGCCCAGAGAAAATTGATAATTATCGGCATTCATAATTCATAATTATTGCCGCTTCAAAGAGGCAAATGAATTTCTATCAAAATGCTTCCCTAGCTTTGTCTTAGAAACAAAACTAATTCCATCTTTTTCAAAAGAAGGCATCACATACCTATTAACAAAAGATGGAAACATCAATGACACCTTCAAATATGTGGCAATTATATGGTTGAATAGTCTATACAAAGAATACACATCTTGTATCACCCACCGACTTTTTTTTTTTAAATACAAGGAAACAATATACTGGCTGAGGATCAAAAAAGGTAGAACAAAAATTCTCAGGGATGTAAATTACAACTTATCATTGATGATTATTATTGAATAAGCCTGCTAAAAGCACTTTAACATGTATAATACCTTTCTTCATTATTACAAAGTTTTAGACTCCATTCTGCACTCATGGCTTATTCATGTATATGGTGACAATAGTGCAGCAATTGATTTCTATGTAGAAAACTGTTCTCTATTTGAAAATACTACTAATGCAATAATTGACTTGAAGTATAGGATTTTTCAGGGGAATAGCCTAATGGTTCTGCATAATTTAGAACAGAACTTAGCACAGCTTGTAAACCAAAGCAAGAAGAACATCAAAACATTATATTAATCACTTGATATCAATGGATGATACATTATATGATTCCATTGAAAACAAAATTTCTCCAATATTATCAAAATGTTTTTTGGACTCAATGAATATAAAACTCACAATGTGAATAATTTTTTTTAAAAAAGACACTGAAGGAATTGAGTTTGAACCAAGAGTTCAAATAGAATCAGTGGGCAAAACACATAGCTTATAAATATCATGTAATATCTTCTCCAGGCAAAATATATTAATCTCCCCAAGCTATGAATGGCAAAGTATTGGCTATATGTGTCAAGAGATTTACTGGCATCCTGAAGTCAAAATTCAATGGGAAGAGCAATTAACACCTTCAAAATACCAGTCTTAACATACACCTTTAAAATAGCAAAATGGATAAAAACAGATTTAGGAAGTGCCCAAACAAAAACTCATACAATATTAAGAAAACACAGGGCCCCAAAGGCATCTGTAAAAAGATGCCTTGTCAAAAAGGACGAAAAAAAACCTGATAGATGGCCTCAGACTGCATGATAAACAGGTTAATTTTTTACAGAAATATTTCCTGAATAGACACCATTTCATAGAACAATAGTAGAAGAGGAAAATACTTACACATCACTGGACTTATTAAATGTAAATGATAATAGCTTACCACTAGACATGACCAAATGACTAAGATCTATGAATGGGACCATTATGACACTTATAGCATAATGAATATTATAGCCATTTGCGTTGGTATCTTTTCCTTCTTACTAGATGATAGCTCTTTGAGGACTTGGATTGTATCTTAATCTGAACTTTAAAAAAATCTCATCAAGTGTTGGTGCGATGTTTCGTAATTGTTTGTTGTTGACTCCAGACCTAACTTTTGCCCCCCATTCAACCTTCTTCTTTTCTTTATCCTTCTAGAATCTGTAATTTTGCTAAGATTTTTTCAATGGTTTAAAGCAGTTCCACTAGATGGGCAAATAGAAAAAATAAAAGTGCTCTGGGAAGATGCAGAACAAGATGGATTTGACCCTGAGGTCCTAATTCATTTCCACGTTAAGGACATTTTTATTTTGCCTCCAGGAAATAAAAGGAGGTGATCCATTGCAACTGTTATTAAAATGTACTTCCCCTCAGCCTTTTCCCTTTCTACTTTAAAAAAAAGAAAGGTTGGAATTGATGATCCTAGTCTCCTGAATGCCAGACCAGAACTCGACTAGGAGCAAAACCATTTAAAATTTCAAATAAAAAAGTAAAATTGATTTGAGGATCTGTGTTGTTATAGAGACCAGAGTATGAATTGACCCCAACAAAACCCTCCAACCCTTTAGGCCTGAAATGATCACTGTTCATAATCAGACAGGAGAAGGCAGCCCCAGGCTAGTATAAATGAATGAAATAGGGAGTGAAAAATCTGGCCAAACTGGCTATTATTATGAGGAAAGCACTTTGTAAAGCTTGAAGCATTGTATAAATATGAGTTATTATCATTATTCCCTGTTCCCACTGTTGTCCACATGGCTTAGAGACGTTCTAGCCTGGTTAACATGAGGAATGATAATAATAATGATAGCTTATATTTGCATAATACAATATACTTTTCAAAGCCCTTTTATATCTATAATCTCATTTCGTTCTTATAGCAATCCTCTCAAGTCAGTGGTCCCATTTTACAGATGAGAAAAGATGTAAAGCTAGATAAAGGCAGAACTAGGAGTAGACCCCAAAGCTCCTAACTTTTAATGAGTGCTTTCCTCTACCACACCACACATAATGCTGCTACTTGAGCTGAGAGATACATAGCTCCTGTAACGTTTTTAAAAGTCTAGCTCTCACATAATCAGTTCTTGACTTGTCTGAGTGGGAAGTTGGTATGATGAACAGGTGGGACCTGACAGAAAAAGCAGTATATTTGTATAGCAGCTGCTCAAAGTCTACAAAATCGAAAATCATTCATTCAGTCAATAAGTATTTACTGAGTGTCTACCATGTAAGCTACTATGTTAAGACCTATGTGGAATAGGAAAATTACATGAAAAAATATAGAACATGGTCCATGCCCTCTAGCAGCTTGCCATTCAAATGGTAAGGCAAAATGTTATAAGATGCTAGAAATATTGAGAGAGCTATTGAGAGTAATATCCAAATGGATACTACTAGAATATATATGTTAGCTGGTGTGGTTCAAACAGTTAATGCTGTCAGTTTAGAGATGAGAAAGGTGAATGGAGTCTACAGCAGTCACAGAAGGCTTGGTAAAAGAGGTGGGATTTGAGCCAGGCCATAAAGGTTGCATAGAGTGTAGTTCTGTAGGAAATAGGGGGAAAATTCTCTAGTGAGCTAGTTCACATCTCACTTGCCTGTCTCATTAATCAGCCAGCCATAACTTAGAGGAGCCATTCTTTGGTGATACACTTGGCTAGTACCTGTGTTTGATCCAGAGGTTAACCACCTATCATGGCAATAACCACTCTATTCATTTCAGCACTGGTGGGGCCAACAACCAGGCAAACATAACACATTGTTAGACTCAAGTGGGTTTGGCATGAGCAGAGGTTACTGGGGACAGCAAGAAAGGAAGGGAACCAAAAGCATGTCATTCTTCGTAAACTTGATAGAAACACTACTCTGAATGTTCATAGATAAAAGAAAGGGTCGTATGTGTCTCACATGTTCTTTCCACCCAAGACAAAGTGGACAGGACTTCTCATTAGAGTTGGTGTTTTGGACAATTTAAAACCCTTATCCGTAGTAGGAAGGGAAATTATTTTCTCTGGAAGCCCTGACTGGAATATATAGTCTTTCTTACATAGTTTCGTGAAATACGTTCAGCCTGCAAAGTTTGGAAACACACTCCTTCTAATGTCTACCGTTGACTGAGGAGTCTTACTGAGCTCTTCGACTTGCTTGCGGGTTGTCTGAATAATTAATGATGTGGTTCCATTAATATTCATGATTAATTAAGAATTATAAAGGAATTCACTGTGAGTAATAAGAAAGGTAGATAGATCATAGTGAGCTAGTTCACATCTCACTTGCCTGTCTCATTAATCAGCCAG